>NW_021319417.1:39775-72230 GCF_001605985.2 Dendrobium catenatum
TATATATATATATGTCAAATATATGTTACATATATCATATCTTTATCATTTCTTTTTTTTTTTGTAGTCCAGAATCAACTGGACTAATTTTATCATTTCTATAAATAATACAATCATCACAGGAGGCATGGTTTAAAATAATATCAATAAAATACTGATTTTCCATTTCATTTTTCCATAACCTTTTTCATTTATGCGTGTGGGTACATTGTGTCAACAATTAGTATCATAAGGGGTGTGTTCCATCAATCAACATGCACGTACAAGCATTCCTATTTAATTATTTCATTTACATATCATTCAAGATATTTCTATAATACATATGTTGAATCATGCCGACAATCTATAAATTCAAGATGACCATTCATTGAAATAGAAAATCTGATGCGGAAATTTTATAATAATCATTGACTAGCCAGTGTTGATTCAATGTAGTAAATTATAAAAAACAACATTATCACTATAAGAATAGGAACATGAGTACTCACCTTAAAGTTGAATGGCCTTGACAATTTGCTTTAGTCACCACTCTATTGTCAACTTAATACTTATATAATTACATTATTATTATCATACTTTATAATTTACCTCTAACTCAAATATTCTCCAATCTAATATTTAAATTTTCACCCATAAATTTTATAGTTCTAATAATAAAGATCCTAAATTGTCCTTCTTCTTTCTCTCTAATTAGTTAGTAAAATACCTGAATAGCACTTATATTTAATTTATTAAATTAATGATAAATTGTATTCTCCACACCAAAACCATATCATTTAAATATGGATAAAAATCATAATGTAATTATTATTAATTTCTATATTAAATAAGTTCTCTTTAATTAACTAATTAAATTTAATCTCATTTCTCTATACGAATTATTTTTAACTCATAAAGTGTTTGCTCTAATTATGAATTTATGATTTAACATAATATAAGCCAGGGTTTAAAATTGCGCAATTAGATTTCGAGGCATTTTTCATTCGTTAGACCTAAAAAGACTTGGTTAGAAAACATTAAAAATGACCTTTCTTTATTATATCTAAATGAGAATTTGACTCAAAACGGACTCAATGGAGAAAAAAAAATTCATGTAGTCGACCCAACGTAGTGGGATAAAGGCTTAATGTTGTTGTTGTAGGTGAAGCATAAGCTTAAGGCAAGCCTCAAAATCCAAAAATTGTATAAAGTGAAAATAAAAGTTTAAAATGACTTCTATATAATACTCAAATAATATGTTAAAGGATGATCTATTAACTTTTTATCAAGCTATGAAGTAACAAATTGATCTCTCCCCTGCCTCATCATGTCGAGTCTCATTTCTCACAATATATATTTTCATTTATTTCATTTATCTTTCTCTTTCATAAATGTTTCTCATCAACATAAAGAAGTGAGTGATACTCCAAAAGTTTTAAAGGAGGAGGTGGTGATGGTGGTGTGTGGCTTCCAAGTGTCCCAGAAGGCAGCTATGATGGTGGTGGCTACGATGGAGGTGAAGGGCTGGAGGTCGAGGCAGTCGAGAGGAAGTTGCTTCGGCTCGGGGTGCATTAAGGCATAAATTGTTTAGAACTTTAGTTTAGGATTTAGATGTGTTAAGAAAAAAATATATAAATAGGGTGAAGTGTATGCTTTGAGAAGTGTCTCAACCAAACTGAGGCGCATGTCTAATAAAAAAAGCTCGAGGCATAAGCGTTGTGGTATTTTACATCAGAATTGCGCTGAGGCGGGCCTCAAGGAAGCCTCATATTACACAATTTTAAATAATTACTTAATTTTAAACACTGTCATTGTCAGGTCCCATGTCCTGGATGAGAAAAGTGGAAGGTTGCATCAGGTTGTTGACAACCAGTGTAAAACTTGTCGAATAATCATGACATGAATCTTTTAATACATTGTGTTAATGCTAGGACATTCCCTGGAAGCGATGCGTTGTATCGTCTGAATACAACAACAAATATGCAAGGGTCGCTATAATGCGCCTGGGTATAGTGTTAAATAGGCAATGATTCCTCCATCATGGATAGGTGTGGGCAAAGAATCTAGTCCATGAAACTAAAATTAAGATATAAAATTGAACTATTATGAAAATTAATGAAATTAATAGATATTATGATTCATAGGAAATTAAATATTCTATGCATTCATGAAACTTAATGAGTTGGAGAGAAGGCTAAGGAAGTTGATAATTTAGGATTTAAACTATATTATTCTAGTATGAGTCATACTAAAAATGATGTAGGTGTCATTATAGATAAGAGTTTCAAGGATAATGTTGTAAAAATTAATAGAATAATAGATAGAATTAGAGCTTTAAAGATTGTTGTTGATGCTAAGATTACTAATATTATAAGCACTTATGCTCCTCAAATAGGTTTGAATATCTGTTTAAAATTAAAATTTTAGAATGATCTAAAATAATTAATACAAAAGATACTTCTCGAAGAAAGAGTTTTTATTGGAAGAAATTTAAATGGACATTTTGGTAAAGTGGTAGATGATTTTAAAAGCATTCATAGTGGCTATGAGTTTGAAACCACAATTAAAGGTGGTAAGATCATATTAGATTTTTCTTTAGCTCATGATTTTATAATTGCTAATATCTTATTTAAGAAAAAAGATGAGCATCTCATCACTTATAAGAATGGATATAGTAAAACTCAGATTGATTATTTTCTTATAAAAATATATCATTTAAATTGCAAAGATTGTAAAATTATTCCGGGTAAAAGTTTCTGTACCCAACATCACTTATTAGTTTTCTACTTAAAGATGAAAGGGACAGAAAACAAAAAAAAAATAAAGTAAATCGTTGTTCTAGGATTAGGAGGTATTTGAAGAATAATAATAAAAATATTTTTAAGAGTAATATTCTAACAAATAAAGATCCGAGCGAGTAAGCCAAAGCCAATAAAGAGCAGAGCGCGGAGCCCCTAGTCTAAGCGAGGCTGCAGATGTGAATCCAAAAGTATGGTCGTAAGTGCTTTCTCAGGAAAACCAGTATTTGAGAAAGTTAATATTATGTTGGAAAAAATAGCTAGTGATATTAAGAATATCGAAAAGATGTGTTTGGAGTATCAAATGGAAAAGTTACTAATAATAAAAATAGTTGGTGGTGGAATAAAAATGTGCGAAAAAATATAACAAATAAGAAAATTTGTTATAAAAATTGGTTTAGCCATAAAAATTCTGATAATTGGGAAAGATATAAAGAGGCTTGTAAAGAGTCTAAGAAAGCAATATGCGATGCAAAGATTTAAGCTTTTAATGATTTATATAATAGATTAAATGCTAAGAAGGGGCAAAAGCTATATGTATAAGTTAGCTAAACAAAGAGATAAGAATTGTAAGGATTTAGTTCAAGCAAAGTGTATTAAGGATGAAGATAAAAAAATATTTTTATTAGAAAAGGATATTCAACAAAGTTGGATGAAATATTTTGCTAAATTTTTTAATGAAGATTGTGAGAATGCAATTGACTTTAGTGACCTTAACAACCTAAATGAAAATGATTTTTTTTTTATTTTCATCGGCGTATTAGTAAAACCGAAGTTAAAGAGGATTTAAAAAAATTAAGTATGAAAAAGCTATTGGACCTAATGAAATTCTAATAGAGGTGTGAAAATGCTTAGGGGATGAAGGAAATTCTTGGCTTACTAAGCTTTTCAATATTATTTTGAAGACTAAAAATATACCATATGAGTGGAGAATGAGTGTGTTGATCCCTATTTTTAAGAATAAAGGTGACGGACAAGATTGTGTGAATTATAGAGAAATTAAGTTAATGTGTCATACTTTAAAATAATGGGAGAGAGTTATAGAGCATATGTTGCAGCGTGAGACTAATGTTTCTCAAAATCAATTTGGATTCATGCCAAGTAAGTCTACTACATAAGCTATATATTTATTGAAAGGTTCGATGGAGAATTATAGAAATAATGAGGATGTACATATGATTTTTAATGATTAATTAAAAACATATAATAAAGTTTCAAGAGAAGTGGTATGGAGAGTTCTACATAAGAAAGGGGTTAATAATGCTTAATTCAAGTCCTTAATGATATGTATGCAAGAGTTGTTACTTGTGTTCAAACACAAGATGGTCTGACCAAGTATTTTACTATTTTATTTGGATTACATTAAGGATCAACTTTAAGCACATAACTTTTTGCTTTAGTCATAAATGTTCTCACTAGACATTTGCAAGAGGTTGTACCCAGGTGGTATGCTTTTTGCTAATGATATTCTTCTTGTTGATAAGACTAGACTGGGAGTCGAATGTAAACTTGAATTATGAAGGTCAACCATAGAGTCTAAAGGCTTTCATTTCAGTATATCTAAAACTGAATATATGAAGTATAATTTTAGTAATGATAGATCTAGTGGGGGGATTGTGACTTTGGATGATCAAGTCATTAATAAGAGTATACATTTAGATATCTTGGATCAATTATTCAGAGTGATGGTGAAATAGATTGCGATATTATTAGTAGAATTCAAGTTGGATGATTGAAGTTGAGGAATGCATCGGGCTTGTTGTGTGATAGTAAAGTCCCTCTCAAGCTTAAGAGAAAATTCTATAAGATGGTAGTGAGACCCGCAATGTTTTATGGTGTTAAATGTTGCATTAAAAGAGAAGCATAATATTAAGTTAAGTGTTGCAATGATAAGATTTGAGTGAGTTTCCTTAGATGGTTTGGTCACATAAAACGATGACCTTCCAATGACTAGGTTAGAAAAGTAGATATATTAAATTTGACTTATAGTAAGAAAGGTAGAGGTATACCTAAAATGACTTGGTTAGAAAATATTAGAAATGACCTTTTTTATTAGATTTAGATGAGAATTTGACTCTTAACAAGACACAATGGAGAAAAAGGATTCATGTAGCTGATCTTATATAGTGGGATAAAGGCTTGTTGTTGTTGTTATTGTTGTTGCTGCTTAATTTATTCCTTATCTAATTAAAAAATCTCATATAGGAATTTCTCTCTTTTTATAAATTTGATGTAAAATCATAATATAATTACTATTATTTTCTATAATAAATTTTCATTATTTACTAATTCCTAAATAAATCCTTATTTACAAAAAAATAATCTTATCTTACCCTAATCGTGCTAAGCCCATGCCCATGCTAGACTCTTCCACGCCCGCTGCTCAAGCTCGGTCACTCTCTCCGATTTCCTTCTTCTTCCGCTATCTCTTTCTCTTTATCTCTTGGTTTCCCTCGCTTTCCTCTCTCTCTCTCTCTCTCTCTCTCTCTCTCTCTCTCTTATTTATAGGGATCAAATCCCTACGATTCCAAACAACGGAATCGATCGAACCCTTCATCTTTATTGTGCTATTATGAGACTCACCTTCTCAATAAAGAACGAAACAAACTCCCTTCCTCTTCCTGTACACAGGCAGCGTCGAACACTCCTCGTCCTCTTCCGCTTCATGAGATCAAGACTTTTCTCTTGTTCGGCTTCTGGGATTCTGGGCGACCTAAATGGTGTTGATTGAGCATTGTTTATCCCTTTCATCTTCTAACCTATGAGTAACGGAAGCGATTCCTTTACCTTCTTCGTCTTCCTCTTGTTTCCGTTGACTCCAGGGTAAGGAAATCGACATTTTTCAGTTCGGATATTATAGTTTGGGCTCTCAATTAATGTTCATATATTTTTAAATATATTTCATCTAATTGATTGAAGCTTATTTGAAGTTAGATCAGATCATTTGTGGTGTCGATGGATTCATCTTGTCATGACATTCAGTTTGACTATAAATTTGCTCAAAACCGCATGCCAGCGGTCCTGAATTCAATTTTGCAAGCTTCCAATTCAAATATTGCCTCAAGATTTGTGTCGATCGAGCAAAATTTTTTTTTTGTGACGTATCAATTACTATCTTATAATTATTTTCTGAGGATAGAAATATTTGAATTTACCAATCTTTATTTTTAATTTTTTTTCCCAAATCTCAATAGATATCTCCACCTAACCCTTACATGGTTTCACAAAGAAACACCTAAATCAACAAAAAGAAATGCAAAACAAAAATAAAATTATAAAGTAGGTTTTAAATTAAGGTTTTTTTTGGACGGCTTTCTTACTGCTTCTTAAAGCAGCTTTTAAGTACCAAATTAAAATTTTTATACTAGAAAGTTGTTCTAAACGAAGCCTGATCTTAAGTGTGATATACAACCCAAAGGATGCAAATAAAATGAATAAAATGAGAAATCAATTATGCAAGAGTTTAGTTTAATTCTTGCCATTAAATTACAGAGTAACCGGTTCATAATATAAGAAAGCCCAAGAAGAACAACAACAGAAGGTTAGCTACAAATTAGAAACTAAAAGAGACCACAGTTGGAAATTTCAAAACAGTGACCAAGGAGAAAATACTAGGATTATACAGCGTATTCATAATGAAATTAAATAATTCAAAGGTTAAGTAGATAATATGATGACAAAATATGTAGAAAGATAGCCGTATCAAATGAATAGCTATATGAGAAAGATAAACGTCATCAGAGAATAAAGTTAATCAAGTAAAATTAACTGGTTTAATCACCAATGTGCAAAGTACAAATAAAAAAAGAACCTGTTGATACGCCAATATTGCATCTTCACTGTGGACACTGTTTGCTTGAGTTGCACCAAGTTTGTTCCAGAGAGAGTAGTCATGTGGCTTGAGTTTCAGTGCCGTTTCAAATGATTGTATAGCTTTATCATACTCCCTTGATACATTGTACATCACACCAAGAACTATATGTACATCAGCATCCTCAGGTGACAACTGAGCAGCTTCATTGAACAATCTTGCGATCTGGAAATATTGAATATTTAATCAGTATACCGGTGACTTGGGAAATTCAAATTAAAAAGCTCTTGCTAGCTGTATTAGTTCTTGAATGAAAGGCAACAATCATTTCATTTATGTTGTTCGAGAACATCATTTTTTTTTAACACAAGGACCCTTGTAACACTTGTTATGTGTATCTGGAAAGAAATTAGAATTAAAATTGTCATTGAATGTAAATAAACTAAAGGCTAACTGAATATGAATAAGAGTTGTTCCACACTAGCATGAGGAAACATAACTCATATGATAAATACCTCATGTTACTTTGCAAGCCTAACAGCAAGAAATCAGAAAAACTTCAATATCATTTCCTTGGGTACTTACATCAGTATGAAAAAGAGAACTAGACTGTTCTGGGGGAGCAAGAGTTCTATATTTGGGATGATTTTGAAGCCATTTGTACAGATACCTAAGAGCTTCCGCTTGCTCTAATTCTGAAATTTGTAGAATACAAAAACAGAGAAAGGTCAGATCCTCAATATTAGAGCAAAGATATGCAATTTGAAAACTCAAACTAACATAATAAAATGCTGTTGATATAATATATGAATTCTAGCATATCTAATTTTTTTAGAAAATGAATTAGTATTATTTTTTATCATAATATTTCCTCATTATTGAAAATATTCTTCTTTATCCTATGTTTCTTAAATATATCCTTCTATTGCCTCTATATATAGGCACATGTATGCTTATAGACTTATAGACTTATACTATAAAAATCATTCAGTAAATATGTGGATCTTTCTAATTCTGTCAATTCTAACATGTTGTTAGAGCCTATCGCACCCTGTATGCCTCATCATTGCCTTTCAATTGACTTTCTGATTTCCTTGCTTAATATAGCCTGCTGGCATCCTCCTACTTGATCATCACAGATTTTCTCCTTGTTGATCTACAAGTTGTTGTCTTCCATAAAGAAATGGTAGTGGAGCTAATTGTACCACCGTAACCGCAAGCATTTCAAAGGCAGCCATTATTATAGTCATCTGTTCTTTCAGACCACAGCAACCTTCAATCCATAATATCTCCTCATAATCATAGATTTAGGATCCATATAACCACAAAGGGCATCATTCACAATCCCTAATTTTACCATGACAAGCTTTCCTACGTGCTGGAAGTAGTATCTAATACCAAAATACATAATCCGAAAATGGGGCGCAGAATTATCTGGAACAAAGGAATTGGACTTTCTATGTAATGCATTGGGAATGAGTTTTGCCTTGAACAGAAATTCATTATTAACAACAAAATAGAAAAGAGGACAACAAGTGGTTAATATTGGCGTCCTTTAAAAGGGCTATACTTAGAGCCTATAAAAGTAGAACCACTTGAATGAGCTGAGGGTGGTTGTAAACAGCTATGAAAAGTGAGAGAAAAGAGGTTGTGATTCCCTGATGTGCTGAAACCAGAAAACAAACAGGGAGAGAGATAGTTGAATGACATTGGATGAGAGATAAAATGACATCGAGCAAGAAAGACTCACTTCTTTTGGTTTAATTTTAAAATTAGAATCCTAAAGACCTCTATTTATTGAAAAACAACAGTCAATTCATGTTGATCCATAAAGCATCAATTTAGGAAACATTATCCGAAATTTCCTAAATCATTTCAAATTATGGCCAACCATCTCTTAAAAATAGCTAACTACTCAGATTCTTTCCTTAAAACTAGTAGATTGTTAGGATAAGTATATTTAGTCACTCATTCATTTTTATAATATAAGCTATATATATATATATACACACACATAACTAGCAGCATTGATACAAAAGAATCATGAGCTACTTCTGCCTCATACAGAGATGCAAGGAGTGGACTCCCACGGAGAAGAGTCAAATACAAGAAGAGGGAAATAAAAGAAGTGAGAGTGAGTAGGATTGAGACTAAGAGAGAGCACCAAAAGGAAAGTGCGAAAGAAAGGTGGTTGAGGAAGATCTGTGAAACCATTCCGAACAGGACACCGATTGAATTGCGCTAGATTCAATTTTAATTAGAACTATTTTATGTTTGAAATGAAAATGCATATTATTCCAAAGGTCTTATATTGCTGTAATTTAGAAGCATGATATACTCACTGAGTTGTGACTCACTTTTTGTGCGCAAAAACATTCAAAAGTATTATTTGATAAGCTAAAATGAGTAGAAGATGTGATGTATCGTAGGCATGACGCTCACAGAGAAAAGTATTTATAACATTTTATTTTAAATTTTTGAGGTTTTAATGGCTCATTCTCTGTATAGGAAATAGATTGTTAGTAAACGAAAATTTAATTAATTGTCCGGCCATCTGTTCCTGCCTTATTAATTTGAAACTCCGGAACGAGTCGTGAAATGAATGATAGACTTAAATTAAGAGAAGAAAAATATTTAATTATTTCTTTTCTCCTTCCTTCGCAATCTGCTCCCACTTCGTTAATTCAAGCCTCCAGGTTGGGTCCTAACATGTATAATAGGCATAAATTAAGAGAAGAGAAATATTTAATTATTCATTTTCTCCTTCGCAAGTAAAAAAAAAATTAATTGTTTTGACTAATATAAATTAAATTAGAAACTATAAATGCATATTATTTTTATTCTTGAAATTGCTATAATATAGAATTGTAATTACCTATTAAATTGTTGTATGACTCAATCTATTAGTTGATATTCATTTTCAGGAAAGACTTCTTTGAATTAAATAGAGAAGAATTTATATAAAGAAGAAGAGAAAATGAGAATAGATATTAAAAAATATTTATATTGTGTTTAATTATTTTGTTTGAGATGCATGAAACAAAACTGATTTATGTATAATTAAAATATGAACAAAACTTTATTTGTTTGTGGTAATTTATAATTTAGAATATGTTATTATTGAATTATTTAGAATGGTAATAGAAAAGAATTAAACTACCATCAGAATGACCTGCCCAACCAACTACTCCTGTCTTGGTATTCCAAACTCTCAGGCTGGTCTGTGACATTTGCAATTTTAACCTTCCAAGAGTAATTTTGCAAATATTCTTGAGCCTTCTTGATCACATAAAAACCTCTCAAATGTTTGTGCTTATAAACTCAAAATGTACCAAGCCAGAATACACTAACCAGACGTGTAGTCTTAAACCTATATTGTTGTCAACTCAAAGAAACCAAAACAAGGTCCACGACCAATTTTAAAACCTCAGTTATGCTTATCAGTACATGCTGAATAACTTTTCTCCAAATATTTCTCCATATTACAAGCAGAGATTTTTTTTTACTGGTCACCAACAATGCCAAAAGCATAATTGACTAAATTACAATGCAGAAACCATTCTTACTCGCTAAAATGACTCCATAGGATAAGCATATAAAACAAAGCAAACTAAAGTCCTATCTCTGGGTGCATGGCTTTTTAAGTGCAGTGAAGTATGCACCACATGTTGCACTCGACTAAACAAAATACCACCTAGAGAAATTACTTTAATGAAATTAATGGCCACTCCCCCCAATAACAATCCAAGAAAACACAGAAATAATGTGTTCTGAACATATGCCATCAGAAGTCTTCAGAAGTTGTACATAGACATGATTTTTCCAGTTCAATATCCTAATCTTAATGGTTAATCTGGAAGTTTCATGATATGTTAAGGCGTCCATTTGGGAATCCCAACTAGAGGACAGACCATCAGAAATCACCTTAAGGCTCTTATGATGTTTCACAATAAAATTCTGTCCAACAAAGGTCTGTTAGATGCCCTAAAATCTTGAATCTCAAAATATTTCACAAAACTGAATGACATCAATTAACTACGAGATGACATGCTCGAAAATATAGCTGCCATATATGATCAAAATATAAGTTATTCCCAATGATTGTTGGGCAGACTTGAGTTATAACCTGTTAATACCTAACTCATCATTTAAGTGAATCTAGTCAAATGAACTCAGTTAACAAAGATACTTTCTTTTTGGGGAAGCATGTTTGAGTGGCTTTAAACTTAGAGACAATGAGAAATAAGTATATATGTGAAAAGGTTGGAGTTGCTCCAGTGGAAGATAAAATTAGAGAGTCGCCATAGATGATATGGTCACATAAAACGTCGGGCCTTCCGATGACTAGTTAGGAGAGTAGATACATTAAATCTAATCTATGTTAAGAAAGATAGAGATAGACCTAATGATGCAGGCAAAAATTCCGGGGATGGGGGGACCGAGGACCTCAGCCCACAAAGAGTAACGAAAATAAGAAACTCCTACGTAATAAGACGAACAAACTCTTACATTTCAAATCAAAAACAGACTTAGAAATTAAAAAAAAACAAAACTTACAACACAGATTAAAATTAAACGACTTACAAACTTGAATATAATAGTAAGACACCCTAAACTTGCTTCACTTAGAGACGAAGGATACAGATGGGGTGGTCACTTGCGGAGAGACGAAAGAGGTTAGAAGCCAAGAAGAAGGGTGGAAAGAGCTCGCAAGATTTCCAAAGGAGGTGAAAGAAGAAGGTGGACAAAGCTCGCAAGCTTCTCCAAGAAAAGCTGCAGATTTCTTTTCAAAAATTCATATATCACTTTTTCAAAACATTACATAACCCCTCATATTTATAGGTATGAAAACGGGAATACAAACGGACACAACATTTAATTCCCATAGGAATCCAAACAACACAAGCCATGGAAAAGCCCCCTTGCTTTTCACGGAAAAACAACCCAGCTAGGGAACCGAGGAAACAGCCACGGGAACCCAAGAGGCCGCACAGAACTGAGGCGCCAAAAGCCACGGGAAGGCCCCCAGTTCGGAAAACCAGCAGCCACCGTGAGAACCAAGGAGCCATGCACGGAAAACAGCAGCCAACTGTGGAGGCCAAGGAGCAACGGCATGGGAGAACAAACTTCCTTGGGATTCCAAAAGCCATTTTGGAATCCCAAGGGACAACTTAAATTAAGACATAAAAAACAATAATAAAATAACATTAATTAAAAGATAACTATGAACAAAAACTTAGCTAATAATGAGCTAACCCTTAGATCAATAAATGAACTAAAGACCAACTCATAAATGAGCTAAATTCCAACTCAAATTTCATTAAGCTTGTAAGCTTAAGGGAAGTCAAATCCAACTTATTTTGGGTTTGAATTGACCCCCCCTTGCCTACATCAGACTCCCCTTCTTGAGAACTCATCTCCCAATGTTAGCTTTTAATTCTTCTAAGGAGGTGAAGATGGTGCATTCAATTCATTGATCAAATCTTTATATTTCTGCATGATCTCATCTCGTTCTCTCAGGAATTTATCTTGTAAACGCTGCTTTTTCTTCATATACCTTTCTGTACGTAGGTGCATCCATGATTGAAGTTTGTACAATTCATACTCCAGAGGATTTGTTCAGTTAGATGGAATCCACTATCCTTGGACTTCCTAACTTGCTTTGATACCAAACGATGTGGGCAAAAATTCGGGGGATGGGGGGACCCTAGGACCTCAGCCCACAAAGAGTAACGAAAATAAGAAACTCCTACGTAATAAGACGAACAAAATCTTACATTTCAAATCTAAAACAAACTTAGAAATTAAAAAAAACAAAACTTACAACACAGATTAAAATTAAAGGACTTACAAACTTGAATCTAATAGTAAGACACCCTAAACTTGCTTCACTTAGAGACGAAGGATACAGATGTGGTGGTCACTTGCGGAGAGACAAAAGAGGTTAGAAGCTAAGAAGAAGGGTGGAAAGAGCTTGCAAGATTTCCAAAGGAGGTGGAAGAAGAAGGTGGACAAAGCTCGCAAGCTTCTCCAAGAAAAGCCGCAAATTTCTTTTCAAAAATTCATATATCACTCTTTCAAAACATTACATAACCCCTCATATTTATAGGTATGAAAGGGGGAATACAAACGGACACAACATTTAATTCCCATAGGAATCCAAACAACACAAGCCATGGAAAAGCCCCCTTGCTTTTCACGGAAAAACAGCCCAGCCAGGGAACCGAGGAAACAGCCACGGGAAACCAAGAGGCCGCACGGAACCGAGGCGCCAAAACCACGGGAAGGCCCCCAGTTCAAAAACCAGCAGTCACCGTGGGAACCAAGGAGCCATTCACGAAAAACAGCAGCCAACCGTGGAAGCCAAGGAGCCACGGCATGGGAGAACAAACTTCCTTGGGATTCCAAAAGCCATTTTGGAATCCCAAGGGACAACTTAAATTAAGACATAAAAAACAATAATAAAATAACATTAATTAAAAGACAACTATGAACTAAAACTTAGCTAATAATGAGCAAATCCATAGATCAATAAATGAACTAAAGACCAACTCATAAATGAGCCAGCTCAAATTTGTAAGCTTAAGGGAAGTTAAATCCAACTTATTTTGAGTTTGAGTTGACCCCCCCCTGCCTACATCACCTAAAAAAGGAGAAAAATTATTCATGTAGATGACCCCATGTAGTGGGTTAAAGGTTTGATGTTGTTTTTATTGTTGTTGTTGTTGTCGTTGTTGGGGAAGCATGTTTGAGCATATTTTTCTCAATATTCCTAAATATCAATCTTCATGGCAAATTTGAGAGCTGTATTGTACAGCTTCTTATGCACCCAACATCACAATGTTTGTCATTCTGTAATGCCAAATAACCAACCAAAATAGTAGACTCTTAAATTTTGGAAGAAAATTTAAGGAAATAAAAATCAAAATTGGCTTAGGAGAATCCCCGAGGCGTTGAAAACACAACAAAAGTTTTTAGAATGCAACATAACAGAAATGATTATTGAATACCAAACGTAGAAAAGATGAAAATTTAAGGCAATTACTTGCAGAAATGTATGGTTTTACAAAATACTGTGATTCCTTGCATAAGACAACAATCAAGCAGAGAAGCATGTCATATTTACAAATGAGTAAGAAAAAGAGCAGTCACCGAAACTTTAGACATACTAATCTGTAATGGAGACCAAAGAATGAAATACCATACTAATAGGCAGTCTAGTGGAAGTAAAGCAAACTCTTCAAGCTGATAACATAAATATCAAAATGATTGGATGAAGGGTGGTACTTGCCATTAGTATAACTGACGCCGAGAGCAAGAAGTACTTCAAGATTTGTTGGATCAACTTCTTGTGCACGCATCATGGACGCAATAGCCTGTTAAATGACCGGAATATGCCATAATCTTCCAAAAAAAAAAAAGAAAAGCTAAAATACACCAAAATATACCGCCAAAAGTTTTGATATTAAGAATAAGTTCATCCAAAATTTCCATCTAAACTCCAAATAGAAAGTACTTAACCTGCTGATCATCGTCATTTTCTGCATGAGTAATTCCAAGAAATCTCCAACCTTCAGCATTGTCAGGGTTCTTTAGTACTTCAGCCTCCAATGCAAGTACAGCTTCACTTAAAAGCCCCTTGCGGAAGAGTTCTTGGCCCTCTTTTAAAGGGTTAGGGTGACCAACATAAGGATTTATATCGGAAAACACATACACCCCTCTTGAAGCACTTGATTTTTGTTTGAAAGCTAGTTGTTCATCAAGGTAACTGTATATAGAAGATTATAAGTTCACTAAAATAAAAGCTTTTTCCATACAAAAAACATAGAACCAAAATAAATTTGTTTAATTAAACAGAATCTTGCAGTAAATTAATGCCCGTTTGACACAATCAGCACTTCTACTTTCTTAGGTGTGGGTGAAGCTGAGAAAGCAGCTTTGGTAGGCATGTGGCAGCAAAAACTGCCTGCATGCAATGAGCCAAGATGTATAGGCGTGGCAGCTGCCAAAGCACTATCCTGCAGCCCGACTGTGAAACCAAATAAGGCCTAAAAAGGCAGTTTTTAATTTTTTTAAATTTTATAAAATCAAATACTCAAATATAATTCTGCACTGATGCTGAATGGTCACAAACCAGTGAATAAGCAAATCAAAATTCTCATGATAGTAAAAGTTTCATACATATTTTCTGTATCTGATTAAATAAGAGGCTTACTCATCATAAGCATCTGCCCATCTGTCAGCAGCACTTTCGTCAAAAGCTCTTTCAGCAACCTGCTGCCCAAATTCTTCTCCCCAATCCTGAACATGCAGTTTGGAGAACTCGTTGACCCACTGATCATCAACTTCCTCCTTCTGATGCTCTTTAGCAAACTCATTAATCCAATTATTTGTTCCCTGCGGAAGCTGAGAACCAAAACTTGGTCAATTTTGTACTTCTAATGACAATTTATAGTGAGTCCATTTAGTCATACCTTAAGCAATCCAAATGAAAATCAATTGTATTTTAAATGATTTCAGGATATAAAAATAAAGCATGCAAAAGAATTGCCTGTTCCCGGACAAACTGATCAGCCCACGGGCTAGAACTTTGGTTGTACTGCATCTGAAATTCATTGGCCCAATCACCTGAGACACTCTGAGTAGCTGGTTTGATTTGATTTTCATCAACTATCAGCTCACCTCGACTCATCTTTGATACAAACTGAAGGAACTTTGAGTTCTGTACAATACAAAATATGGTTAAATCATTTGCATCAATCCTCATTATCCAAAGCTAACAAAACAAATACCCAATATGTCTTCGTGCTCATAGAAGTTATAGGGATATTTATAATAGTAGAAAAGAAGAAGCATATAAGCAAAATTGCATAGCCCAAACAAAGAATCTCAATGTAGAGCATCAGATTAGTGCATGAATCACCAAATACAGTCAATAAAGCTATTCTGAAGTCTTTACACTTTACAGTTTCTAGGCATACCAGGTCTGCTTAAAAAAGCAGATGTTGGTCATCAAATAGGATGAAACCCCTGCTTTTACAAGTTCAACTAGGACAGTAGTTTGAAGCGCCATTGTCTGATAACTGAACGGTTGCTCATTCTAAGAACTAAAAACCTAACAACTGGTTATTCTAATAAATGATCCCTGAGCATTTCAACATGCGCACAGTGTTCAGACATCTTTTGAGCAAGATTTCAAAATAAAAACAAAGTAATAGAATCACAAAAGAACGCAACATGAACATTATCATCATAAATGACATTCTATTCCGTGCATCAAGGTAACAAATGAAAAAGCGACCACTAGCAAAAAGAGCCCTCAAGGGTCACATAGTGCTCAATTCAATGATGAAATATTACTTACCACATCACTTGGTATCCAATTCATAAAAAAGACAACTATGAACAGAATGCACCTAAAAAAATGAATAAAGACTGTTTAGACTGGAAGAAGAGTACAAGCTCACTCAATCATGGAGCAATCCACCAATTCCAACAAAAGTAAAAAGTTATCTCGAAAGGAACATGAAAAGATTGGTCAATATCAGTTCCTAAATAAAAGGAAATAAAATGCTTGGATTTTCAATTAGATGAAGAATAAACATGCCCAATGAAGAATGACCTTCATGGACAAGCTATGCAAATCTGACTCTAACCTGATGATTAATCTCCAGAAATAAAAGGTCTAACCAAGTTCTAGAAATCTTCATTTTCAAGCATAGGCAACAAGCAAATAGTAATTATATATATATATTTTTTTTATCAGCACGGTACATCAAAACAAAGAATGGATGGTTTTCTCCTCCAAAAAATTATCATTAGGCATTTCCTTCAATGTAAGAAATACTTAATAATAAATATATCAAACAGATAGAACTATAACACGTCCTGATAGTATGATAGTCTTAAACGGTGAAAAATGTTTCATAATAAATGCACCAAATATATAGAGTTACAACATGTCATGATATGACTAAAGGATGAACTATTGATTGTTTTGTTAAAGAGTGCCCTGTTATGGTAACTGTATGGGGGCCCAATGAGAGGTGGCCAAAATTAGATCTATCAATTGTCAGATGGGCCAACCCTCACCCAGACTGAATTCAAATAGTTTCAAATAAGATTCAATTTGGTTCAGATTAAAGTAGACCTGTGATAGACCAGTCCAACCGGTCCATACGGGACCGGCTTATGGATATAGAGGTGGAATTATCCGCCTCCTACATATGGCGAGCAAACTGCTAGGTTCCAAAGAGCTTTTTAGGAAGGTTTTTTTAGGGAGTTGGGAGGGAAAATTGAATATAGGGATTGTTAAGGGATTTTCTTTTGACTTGTATGCATTAAATAATTTGTTTTCCTAAGA
This sequence comes from Dendrobium catenatum, assembly GCF_001605985.2. NCBI lineage: Eukaryota > Viridiplantae > Streptophyta > Magnoliopsida > Asparagales > Orchidaceae > Dendrobium > Dendrobium catenatum. The sequence goes on from NW_021319417.1 coordinate 56,727, forward strand.
TTATGGCATTTTGAATTTGGCTGAAATTTGAGATCTCTCAAGTTTTGGTTTTGAGCTCTATCAGCGTCTAGAGATTTGGGAGAGATAGATCCTCCTCTCGAATAGAGGATCAATTGTATCTTGATATTTTCCGTTTCCCTTTTATCAAATAATACAAATTATCTACTGTTTTCATGATTTTGTGTGGATTTCTGTGGAGAATTCTCGCTGTTTTCCGAGGATTGATAAGAAATAGTTGAGATCTACAAGTGTTTCCTATCAAATTGGTATCAGAGCAGATTTTGGGACCATCGTGGGATGGTTTTCTGAAATTTCAGCGGCAGTTTTTGATGTTAAACATATAAGGAAACAGGAATTGCTTAGGAATTAATAAAAAGTTGTTAAGCTTTGCTAAATTTAAAGTCAATGTTTCACCAAGATAAGAATCTAGGATTTCTTAGTTGCAATTGTGCTTTGGTATGCAGTTACAAGAAAGGTTAATAAGACAAATTAAAATAAGAACAAAAATGTAGAAACACTAGATGTCAAAAGTAACAAAATCCACCGTTTAACAAATAGAAGGTTCACCTCGAGTTCCCCTCACTTTCACACTTGATGGTGGGGTCAACGGGAGAATAATTTCAGAAAGACTAGAGATGCCACCGAAAAAAAGAGAACGCATGTAGTCTTGCTCAACGAAAAGTTTGTCGGAGGGGGAGAAGTTGGTGGATGTCTGATGATTCGCCAATGTTCAGAGGGTTGGTGTTCTTCAATAGCAGATGTCAATGTGAATAGGATGCGGTCGACGTAGTCGTCAACGGTGTCGTCGTTCTCCAAGTTGAGGTTGAAGAAGGGAGACCGGAGAATCTCCACTCGTCCTTGAGGATCATACACGAAGTCGTGGTTAGGATCGACCATTCATGGAGAGGAGGCCAGTTTGCGAAGCTTAACCCTTGGAGGTGTATGAAGTAGTGGAGAAGAGAAGGAAAGAGGGAAGTGGAGAGTGGGGAATTTCGGTAGGGTTAAAGGATGAGATCCCTTGGGTTTTGGCTTTTAGTTTAGGTGGAGGGAAAAGAATCAATTAGAATAATTTCAGATTTTTGTAAGTGGAAAGTGAGGGAATATTTGAAATTCAAATCTCCCTTAATGGGGAATTAATTAGGCGGGATTGGAGAGAGGGTCCGGCGGTTTAAGGGATTTAATTAATAGAGAGGGGATTTAATTGGAGAGAGAAAATGAAAGGGAGAGGGGAAAGAAGGTGTCCACATTCGATGTATGTGACTTGCATTAATTGTTGATTAGAGAATCAAATCTTAATTAAGTTCAAATTTTAAGTGATTAAAGGATCTCCAAAATAGGTGTAGGCTATTTAGGAAGGAATTTAAAATTCAAATTCAATTGAATTTAAATTAAGAAACTTTCCAAACATGAGTTTGGTTAAATTAGAAAAGTATTGAAGTTGTAATTGAAGGGAAATCAAGGGGGTGGGGGATGGGTAGGTCGGCGGCTAGGGGAAGTTGGCTAGGCCAGCGGCTAGGGGAAACAGGGTGGGTCTTGGGTTCGGTGGGGAGGTCTTGGCGGTGGAGCTTGGGCCGTGGGGTGGATGGGAGAAGGGGGAGATGGCTATGGAGGAGATGGAGGGGAATTTGACTAGCGGTTTGGGGGTGGGGATGGGAGGAGGCTGACGGGAAGGGGAGAAAGGGTGGGTTGGCCGGTGGTGGGGACAGAGGAAGGGGAAAGAAAATAAAAAAGAATACGAACTGCGAGCCCGGCCTCTACTGGTGGCTGACGGGTGATGGTTGGCCCTCTCTTAGGGTTATCTGTTCTCTCAAGAGCTCACAAGAAAACCAGGAACCAAAAGTTGAAATTTTGTTATTAATCAATAATTAACCCTAATACAATGACTAAGGCCTTAATACATAGGACTCCAAAATAAAGAAAATAAAATGAATCAAATGCCCTCAGGGCTACAATATAAAAGAAACCCCTCACAGGGATACAATGGTAAAAACTGAAATAAAAATAAAGGAAATAAATAAATGCATCAAAAATAAATACTCTGAATCATAGCCGTCGATCTACGATTCCTCCAATGGTAGACGCGTCAAAATCTCCTACAGATGTCCTCATCAATTTTTGTGATCGAAAGACAGTTTCTTGTTGAATTTTGAATCAAGATACATAATTTTTTTATGGCGGCCAGGAAGGTTGACGCTTTGGAGGAATGCTTTGAAAGGGAGATGAGCAAATAAAAGCCATGGTGGAAGCTCTACCGAAGCCATCCCGCACAAGTCGAGCTGTTCATTCGCATGTCGCAAACACGACCGCGACGCTCCTCCCACGTCGCATGACTTCACGTTATTAAAAAGCCGAAGAGAAGAGGCCTTCCGCCTCTTTCTCTCGCTCCCGCTCTCTCCCATTCTTTCCCTCTCTCGGCGCTACTCTGCTTCGCTCCTGCGACTTCCCTTCCCTGTCTGAGCGAAAGTTACGACACTTTGGTTGGAGGCAATGATTGGAACTTGTTTGCTGTGACAGTAACTTTCTCCCTTCCGCCCCTTCTCTTCCGCCTCTTCCACTCCGTCCAGTCCCGTCGGCCTAGAGAGAGAGAGAGCTCCCTACCTCAAGGTTTAAAATTGCGCAAAAAAAGGCACGCCTCAGCGCAATATGGTCTCTTTAAGCCTCAATGCCCACGCAATAAGTTTAGGTTCTAAGGCTTACGCCTCAAGTTTACTGAGGCGCGCCATAAAAAAATTAACCTAAAGTTTTTTTTTTCAGTTCGGACCCCCAGTTGCCGACGTGGCGCGCCTAGTGAGATGTCGACGTGGCATCAACATTTAAACCCTGGTAAAGGTCGAATGGCAGAGGCGACGTTTTGATTTTCAAGTTCCAGCAAACATTCCAACTTTCGAGCATTCACTCCGGAGCAATTTCAAGCATTCTTCACTCAGTTCCTTCTCAGATGTCGTCACCCCCAAAGAGAAAGGTAACTTAATTCCATGTTTTCTGTTCCGTACTACGTATTTTATGGTTATGTTATGCGTTGGTGTTCAAGTTCTTCGTATTTTATGCTTACTCTATGCGTATGCAGTGCTTCTCGAAATTTTTTAAATGTTTGATACTTTGATGCCATTGTGTTTTCTCTATATTTAGGGTTTATAAGTTTATGTTTAAATTTGAAACATAAACCCTAACTAAATTTTAAGCACTGAGTAATCTATGCATATGTTGTGTGTACTCAATGCGTATTTTGTGCGTATTCTATGTGTATACTGTACGTGATCTTTGCTTATGTTGTGCGTACTTTATGCGTGCGTATAATTTGCTGCCATATTTTCTGCAATGTGCGTTCTTGTGCGTATGTGATGCTTATACTGTGCGTGATCTTTGCTTATGATGTGCGTAATTTATGCGTGTGTATAAATTTCCTGCCATGTTTTCTGCACTGTGCGTTCTTCTGCATATGTTGTGCGTAATATATGCGTATGTTATGCGTACACTGTGCGTGACGTTGCTTATATTGTGCTTTTATTTGCGTATCTCATTTACTTATTTTTTATATTTTTATTTTTTAAAATTTTCAGATATATGTTCGTCCAATTACCTATCGATGTTATGTTTCTACGTTTCGAACAATCTGTGATACTTTGCTCAGTAAATTACTCCTGAAGTCGTGGACAAATTGAAACGTTTAAAGATTATACAGTTTTTGGAATTTCCTGGGTTTGAGCAAAATGTCCCTCTTATTTATGAGCTGATCTCAAGGTGGAACATTTCAAAGCAATGCTTTGTTCTAAAAGGTCAACTCATTCCTTTCACAGCTGATGAGGTGACCCTTCTTACTGGTCTACCAAATAAAGGAGAAGAAATATCCTGGCTTTTCTTAGCACATACTTCAGTTACATCATTGAAAATTAAGGCAGACATGCTGGAGTTGAACAAGCAACCCCCCCCCGAGACTATGTTAAGAACGTTTATCATGTATTTATGTTCAAATTTATTTTTTCAACTTAACAACTTTAAAACCCCTCGGTTGCTGCAAAGAATAGTAAATAATCCTGATGATTTTTTGTTAATAAACTGGGTTGGTTCAATTAGGGAATTTTCAGTTGGAGAGTTAAATAAGGTCTCCTCCAAGATTTCAAATAAGAATCAAGTTACATCAATAGTTTTGTACCTCTGCTAATTATGAGTGCTAAGTGCTAGCTGCTAAATTCATTTGAAATTTTATTGGCTCAATGCCTCAATGTAAGTGCTAAGATTTTTTGTCATTTGCTAAAATTTTCCTTCAACTTATGCAGATTTGGTTCCTAGAGCACTTCTTTTCATGCTCCTATGTATGCTGACAAAAGGCCATGTTTTCTACGATGAGCCGATGATATTGTATATACTATAAAGGTAATCACTACCTTATTTGTTAATATAAGGAAGAGTCAGACTTATGATGTCCTCCAGGGAGTTTCCCAGACTGAAATTGATATGATTAATGCTAAGAAATATCAATCAGACAGCCCTCCATCCCCTGATTCATCTCATCAAATCACCCCCCCAATCTCCCCATCATACCCTACCTCCTCAACAAGACCCCCACCAAGCTCCTCTGCAAGACCCCCACCAATCTCCTCAGCAACCACGCTTTAGTTTTTCTGCTGAAGCACTAGAATCTCTCCAAGAAAGAATTATCAAATCCTGCCAAGAAACATACACAATTTTTTTTTGAATTTGAAGGTAGGCTGAGCTCAAAGTTTGAAGACCTAATTAAAAGAGTTGAAGTTATTGAGGTTAAACTCAATAATCACATTGATCAGAACAAAATTTTTTCTCATAAAATATCTGTTAGCTACCTTCATCTTCCAATAAGAAACATAAATCAGATATCTCTCCCCCAGCCCCAATGAACTAATCCCCCAAAATGAGCTCATCCCCAAAAATGAACCAATCCCCAAAAATGAGCTCATCCCCAAAAATGAGCCAATCCCAGCAGAAATGCAACTTATTCCATATACAAATCCAAATCAACCAATACCAGTAGATGACATTCATGTAAATCCTGTAACTTCTGTTTATGCAAATGAAATAGAAAATTACAATGATCTTATGAGTTTGAGTTCTGAGAAGAGAAATTTGTGCATGAATGTTTGAAGAAGTTCAATCAAAGGTACAAAAATGCAACTTATTTTATGTTTGAATATTTGTATGTGTATGGTATGCATGAGTTATGCATATGATATGCTTATGATACGCGTATCTTATGCATATTATATGTGTATTGTATGCTTATGATACTCGTATGTTATGCGTATGGTATGCTTATGAAATGCGTATTTAATTTTTTTTTTCCAGTGACGATAGTGTCTTATTTGTTAGTAACATTCTTATTTCTAGAGCTGGCATTGATGAGTTATTAACCGACAGTTATTTAGGCAATGAATATGTAAATATTTTTGTCCTTTTATTAAATAAGAAGTGTAACCTTATGTCTGACAAGTACCATAAAATTCTATACATCTCTCAAGTCTATTAGGTTAGTAACTTAGTATTCAATTAATCAGTTTAATTATAGTTAATGGCTTAATACAAGTTTTAATATTTCTTTTCCATTTCTTACATTTACTACTTGCAATTGTAGAATAACAAAGGAAGGAAAAAATTGTCCAAATTGCAAATCGACCATATAACTGAACTTTCTGTTACTTCAAACAACATTTTATTACAGCTAAACATTGAATCCTTGCACTGGACCCTTCTGGTTGGTTTGCTGAAAGAAGAAAGGTGAAAATTTTATGACTCGTTGCCACACCGCGTCAAATAGCATAGGCTTGTTGTTCGAAAAATCGTATGTATTAGATGAACATGAAGTCATGAACTCTTTAATTTTTAAAAAAATTACTTAACTAATCATTGCTCTACGTATTTTTTAGATTAAAGCCTTATATTCTGACACAAAATGAGCTTTTAATAGTGATATCAGAAAATGGAAGCTTTCTACCATTAAAAGTGTGACAAAACAAGAGAACTATGTAGATTGTGTAATATATGTCTGTAAATATATGGAAAGGATAAGTCTTGAAGGCAACACTGATTGGAAAGATAGTACCAGTTGGCAAAAAGACATGCCAAAGTATAGGGCAGAATTTGCATATGAAATATTTTGTAAAACATTGGTAAAATAACAGTTGTGTATAAAACATATGAATATTTGCTTGTGTATAAATGTTTATTTCTGAAGAATATATTTTGGATATTCACTTGTGTATCTTTTGCTTGTGTATAAATGTTTATTTCTCATTATTCGCCTATACTTGTGTATAAATGTTTATTTCTCAATATTCGCTTGTTATTTACATTGATTTGATTAAAAAAACTTATTTAATGATTATACGTATATATTACGCATATCGTACGCATTGCGTAAGCATATAGTACGCATATTTTACGCATGGTGTAAGCAGATCATAGGCATAGACTACGCATAATATGATGTTCGAAAGGGTTTGTGTTTGACATTTGCGTTTAAAGATTAGTGTTTCAATTTCTTATTTGATTTAATGATAAAAATAATTTTATAAATATTTTTTTAATGTTATAATTTTTATTTGAATGTTTTTAAAGAACACGCATTACGAACGCACAAAACACGCATATCGTATGCATTGTACACGCACAGTGCACAGATAGAGTACGCATAATACACGCACACAATACGCATTTATCCATATTTATTAAATTATATTAAATATTTTAATTAATATCTATCTTTGTTTTTAGGTTACTTATATTAAAATGATGAGGAAGATATTTAACATGTTGAACTTAAATTTGTTATTACATAGTAGACTCAATGTGATTATTATAATTCAATTTTCTAGTCTTGAATATGATATTTGGAACAAGTACAAAGGGTTTAAAGCTGTTGGTGGATTGTATTTAAGGAAGAGAAATAGAGAATATGATGTTTGAAAGGATTTGTGTTTATAATTTTCATTTAAAGATCAGTGTTTGAATTTCTTATTTTTTTAATGATAAAAATAATTTTATAAATATTTTTTAAATGTTTTTAAAGAATATGCATAACGCACGCACGAAACACGCATAAGGTACGCATAATACACATATATATTACGCAGTTATCCATATTTTTAAATTTCCATTAAATGTTTAAATTAAGATAATAGATCTTTGTTTTTAAATGCGCATTTGATCAATTACAAAGGGTTTTAATGTTATAAATTTTATTTGAATGTTTTTAAAGAATACGTATCACGCACGCACAAAAAACGCATATAGTACGCACAGTACACGCAAACAGTACGCACAAAAGACGTATAGAATACGCATATCTTACTATAAATTTCTATTACATGTTTTAGTTGATAAATTTGTAAGGACTTAGGGGCCGTGACATGATTACATGACGGGTGGCTGATATGGTTGGGAGGGTAAGAGGGTTGATTAATTTTTTATGAGCATTTATAACTTGCTACTGTTCAACATTCAAAATTTCACTATTTAATACGGGAACGCTTGGCTTAAGGTAACTCATGATTTTCAAATAAAAGTAAATGCAGTCTTGACAGAAGGTAATATTTTTTACTTCAGAAAGTAAGTCTAAGACTGTTGTTAGTTTGTGATTCTTTTGAGGATGTGAATAACTAAGTAGATTTCTCAATCGTAAGAATTAAAAAACTAGGTAATCCTTATCCTCAAACGAATAACAAACTACTAGAAATTTTAGACTTATTTCTGAAGTAAAAAATCTTTCCTTCTGTCAAATGCTATATTACAAATCAAAGGAAGGTTCTCTTGTAATTATTTTTGTTGAATTTTTTTAATAGAATGTAGTAATGTACATAGCTTCTCTTGTAAAATTATATTTGTTATTTGTTCCTTGTGTTTTTTATTTTGTACATAGATATTCTTAAAAGGAAAAAAGAATTTTTAATGATTTTTTATTTTTCAAATTACGCAATATTTACGCAGAGAGTACGCACATCATACGCAAGGAGCACACATCATATACCCAGATATTACGCACAGTATACGTATAAATTACGCACAATATAAAACTGAACACATCCGAAAAATCATATGTTTTGTTAACTATTAATATAAAATCATAGATAAAGTTACGACTGCTCCAACTGCTAATTTACAAATACTTTAGAAGAAATTTTACAAATTAAGAAGACTTGGGCACAAACAGGAGTAACAATTATGTCAGATCGGTGATCTGATATCAAACATAGAAGTCTGATCAACATCCTCATTAATAATCCTTATGGTACTGTGTTTTTAAGGTCAATTGAAGCATCTAACCAGGTCAAAAACGTTGAGTTCATATTTGAATTATTAGATAGCATTATTGATAAGGTTGAAGAACATTTGGTAGTACAAATTATGACAGATAATGCAAGTTCTTATAAGGCTGCAGGTAATAAACTTATGGAGAAGAGGAAACATATGTACTGGACTCCATGTGTTGCCCATTGCATAGATATGATTCTTGAGAAGCTTGGGGAGCTACCTCAACATAAAAATACACTCACTAAAGCCAAAAAATAACCAGGTTTATTTACAACCACTCTTGGGTTCTAGCTCTTATGAGAAAATTTTCGAAGAAAGAAATTCTAAGGCCAGCAGCAACAAGATTTGCCACCGCTTACTTGACCTTAGAGAGCATACTGGATGCTAGGCAACCTTTAGAGGCTATGTTCACATCTACACAGTGGTTGAGTTGTGCTTGGGCGAAGAAGGCTGAGGGAAAAGAGATTAGAAAGATTGTTTTAAATGACAGATTTTGACAAAGTGTCTTATATGCCATTACAACCACTAGACTTTTAGTTTATGTTTTAAGGATGGTGGATGCTGAAAAGAAGCCTGCAATGGGTTTCATCTACAATGCCATGGATGAAGCCAAAGAGATGATTGCCTCCAACTTAGGAGACAGTGAGGGAAGCTTTAGGAAAATTTGAAATATTATTGATGGATAGGTAGGAACTACAGCTTCACCGACACTTGCATGCCGCTGGCTACTACCTAAACTCTCAGTATCAATATGCAGAGAACAAGTCTACAAACCCTGAAATAAAGTTGGGATTATATCATTGCATGGATCGTCTAATAAGTGATGCAACTGAAAGATCAAATGCTGACTTGCAATTGGTACCTTTTAGGAACAAAGAAGGTTTTTTTGAATTACAACAAGCAAAAGATACAATTGCCAAACGATCTCCAGTTGAGTGGTGGATTCAATTTGGTGATGGGACTCCAGAATTACAACGTTTTGCTGTGAAAGTTTTGGGCTTGACATGCTCTTCATATGACTGTGAAAGAAATTGGAGTACCTACAACCAAGTACATACAAAGGAGAGAAATCGCTTGTCGACATTGAGGATGAACTCACTGGTGTACATTATGTATAATAGGAGACTCAGAGATAGAAATTTGAAGAAAAAAGGATTAATGGATGATGAAGATCCTTTGCTTTGCGATGATGTGGCATCTGATGATGAGTGGTTTGTAGATGATGAAGTTGAAGTGATGCCGTCTGAATTACAAGATGAAGATTTAAATGTTGATTTCTTTGATGGTCTTAAAGCATCCACATCCACCACAACTCAAGAACAAATCAAAAAAGGTATATAAATAATATAGTTTTCTTTTCTTAAACTTTTATTAATGTATTACACTATTATTCATTATGATATTGTTCAAAAATTTCTACTATTTAGGGAAGAGGAAGATAACTAATAATGAGGAAGAAGAAGCTGATTGGAAGATATTGGACTCTATAGGAGAGGGGGAAGATGAGAGAGCAGCTCATCATAATGATGATTCAAATGAAGACCCCCTTAGTGATGACTGATGAGTGATGATAATGCTAATGACTAGTGAGTTCCTAACTTCTTATGTGATATGTTAATGTCATTGCTATTTATCTTGTGCATTTTTATGTTTTATATATTATTTACTCATTAGTATATACAAAATTTATTATTTTATGTTTACGCAATTTTTTGATTTTGAGGCTTACGCCTCAAATCGCCTTGAGGCTTACGCCTCGCCTCACGAACGAAAAACGCCTCAATACCCGAATACGCAATTTTAAACCTTGAAGCAACCTAAAATCAATTTAGGCTCCATGATTTTCAAATAAAAAAAAATTGCATGACTCCCTTTAAGGAGCCAAGTTTTCCAAAATGAAAATGATCATGCATAGCCCAATGAGTCTCATGTAGAACATACTTCACTTAGAATCAGATAACAAAAAATCTGCATTTATGAGTTAGCATTTTGCATACCACTCATGGTCAGACATCTTGGCATGCACGCTTTTCTTAGCGTGGCCGAGACAACATTTAAGTACCCATACGTGGCTCTGTATCTGCGGGGAAACAACTGCTTTTCTCTTGTAACAAGTACCTGTCGAAGACCTATACACGCTTTTCTTAGCATGGTGGGGACAAATTTTACGGCCGCGGTGCCTTGTATGAGGGCACCTACCATACACGTTTTTCTTAGCGTGGTGGGAAAGGCCCAATTTTTCGTAGTTTTCCCCTAAACGGGGGAGACGCCGGGAGGCTGCCGAAATTTTGGGTGAAAATATGACTGTACTCGGGCCTGATTTGAACTCAAAAGAACAAGAACCTCGACTCCAATGAATAATGACTTGCGAACCTTTGAACTTGATTGAACACGAGCAGGGGACCTATGAAAATGAACTTAAATGAATTAAATCCAAACATAAATAAAATACATTAAGAACTTAGATTCCAACACATTGACAAGGACCTGACTCGGCTCAAGTCGATTTGAAAATGAAATGAATTAAATAAGATCACTTGAACTTGTACTCTGGACTCGGACATTAATGGCTTGAGCAATTCGAATTCAAGCGAGTACCTTTGTTGGACTACAAGGGATATAAAAATGAGTTTACACATTGAGCTCATGAACTTGATTTGAACTGGACTTGAAGGGATTCAAACTTGAGTCCGATTTGAACATCATTTCTCCCCTCACATTCGATACCAATCAAACTACAACACCTTTTACGAATGTATTCAGTGAAGCATACAGCGAATGCAAGTGCCCGATAGTGTCAACAATCATCTAATCAAAGACAAATACATATATCCCCTTGCAACTGGAAGGTGGTTGGTTGGCACATAAAATGCAAATGTCTACGAATATGAAATGACCACATCAAAGCATAAATCCCTTTACAAATAACTGTGGGATACATACGAGTATGCATGAATGACAGTAATCTGCATCCAAATGAATATCAAGACGAAGATGGTTGATGCATGTATCAATCATACAAACAAGAATGTTGCCCTTTTTATTGCCTTGAAAGACAACAAGGAGCCTATCTTCAAATGTGGATTTGTAAGATAATGTGCAATACTCCTACAAGCAACAACCACCTAAGGAGAAAATATGCAAATCCCTATATGCAATAGAAGAGTAATTAAAAAAAATGCTTTTATAAACAAGTGCAATCGTCAATACCACCTGAGATTGGTGAAAGGTGGATATGTAAGAACAATGACTCTCCTACGAACACTTCTAGGAGGTCGTAGTGGATACAATGGTCTCCTGCAAATGAACACGAGCTAAAACGAAACATTGTGGGCACAAGTACAGATGTCACCTATGACAACGGTGACCAAAATCTACGAGTACGTCGGGTAGAAGGGCAACTCGGTGTATTGAGAAGGACACCCTCTAGCATAAGAGAAGGGATGCTTGAACAAATTAGAACTAAACATCATGGTGTTCCAAAGTTTTTTCTTAGTCCTATACTTAAGAAGAAAATAGTTATGGTGTCCACAAACACCGAAAGTAACAAGTCTATTCACTAAAGAGCTTAAAAAGAGTCCCTTTCAAGGCAGTGGCCACGAATTTCAAGGACCTCCCTGGTGAACGAGAAAGGGGAGTCAACATCAAGATGATGAGATGCCTCAAGACATCAAGATAATACCGCCACCAGATCCGCAACACTCGTATTAGCAGACATAAGGCATATATAAGCTCTCAAATGAAAAGTTGTGTGTACTCAAATGACAGTTACCTGCACAACTACAATTATTTCAAAGTACCCCTGCATATGCACCGTAGTTTGTATACACATAGGCACACAACGGGTATGTCCGATCAATAAAATTCTCAAACACCCGCATGGGCTCCAGCGAGCATGTTATTGGTACATACATGAAATCTCGGGATACTGCGAGGATCGATAAGTGAATTCAAGTCCGAACCCGATCCTCATATGCAGATCAATAAGAGTCGATATGGTTCGAACCTTCAAACAAATACACGATTGTGACGACCGGTGTATTTGTTTTAATACATTCATATTATGCCTTTAAGGCCTATAATCAAGAAAATTCACTAGTAAAGGCATAAAGCCTACAAAACTCGATCCTCCTAAGCAGGTAAATAGGAGTAGACAGGGTTCGAACTATCGGATAAATATGCGGTCACGAAGTCGACCAAAATATTTCTTTTATACATTCATATTAGGCCTTCAAGGCCTTTAACAATGAGAATTCACTAACAAAGGCATATAGCCTACGAAACTCGATCCCCTATCGGCAAATTGATAGGGTCGACACAGTTCAATCAATAAATGAAAATGACCCCAAATACCCTAATTTTCTGTGTTGAATGTTTATCTCAACCGGAAGGGTTCACAAATATTTTTAAATGCCTTCCAAGCTAGCATATTAGGCCTTCAAGGCCTTTAACAATAAGAATTCACTAGCAAAAGCATAAAGTCTACGAAACTCGATTCTCTATCGGCAAATTGATAGGATCGACACGGTTCAATCAACAAATGAAAATGACCCCAAACACCATGATGATGGCCGAGTTGAATGTTTATCACAATCGGAGGGGTTCACAAATATTTTCAAATGCCTTCCAAAATAGCATATTAAGCCTTCAAGGCCTTTAACAATGAGAATTCACTAGCAAAGACATAAAGCTTACGAAACCCGATCCCTATCGACAAATTGATAGGGTCGACACGGTTCAATCAACAAATGAAAATGACCCCAAACACCCTGATGATGGCCTTGTTGAATGTTTATCTCAACCGGAGGGGTTCACAAATATTTTCAAATGTCTTCCAAGCTCCGCTCAAATATCCACAAAAATTTCAAAATCCAATATATTTAAAACTGAAATCTATCCATTAAAATAGTTAAAACAAAATCCATCCACCATCCGCAATAGTTTGCCGAGGTGGACAAATTAAAAACTACTTCAGCTCACAAAGAGCTAATGCCTAGTCGGAAATATCACTATTGATCTATTCTCAATCAATATCCTACCATTAAGGACGTGATACGTGTCATTTAACAAGCGGTTTTGCCGCAAAATGGCACTGCAGAATAAACGGTTATGACCAGGGGCCCTCTGAACCAAGTGGTTTTACCGCCAAATGGCACCACGAAATACCGGTTATGGCCAGAGTCAATATGTTCCTTAATGGCATCAAATCCTTGGGATATGAATCAATAGGATATAATCGATAGGGCAAAAAGCACTCTGTTAGCTAAGGTGGATTCAAATTTGTCCCCTTAGGCAAATATTCCCCTAAGTCTACAAGGTCCCCTTGGACGAAGCAACACATGGCTGCCGACAAAGATTTTTATGTCAGGTTAGGTCGACTACCTCCTATGAATAAGTAGACCAGGGACAATGATGGCCCGGGACGACGGAACCATGGGATCTTAATCGGGTCTATCATCCATTCCTCCACCATCCGCTTTAAGTGAAAGATGGTGAAATTTCTAAAATATTAAAATTTTCAAATTCCCAACTTTAAACCTAATTCCTAAATCCAAACCCGTGTTGCTACTATATGTCAGATAACACGTATATTCTACGTATTTGATTGACGATTAGCCTTAATCGAAAGTTCTCTCTCGTTAAAGGTAGGGGTAATTAACTATAGGGGTTGCGCCTATAGAAAACCAAAACTCAAATCATAAAGTTCTCGCAAAATGAGGGTGAAATCTCTTGGTAGTGTCTTATCTACAAACCCATTTGCCTTCCAAAATTTACCCCATAACTTAATACGTTAAAACTCCCTCGCCAAAGAAAGCAACAGCGGGCGGAGGCCGGGGCCGAATTTTTGGAGCCCACAATAGGGAAGGTTTGATCTAAACCATTAAACAAACTTTAACAATATACATTAAAAGTCATTCTAGGTAATTTAAGATTTATGATTTTTTTAATAGGATTTGATAAAACCTAAATGATAACTATGATCTAAACTGCCATATGATAAATAAATATGGTCATATGGCCAGGCTCCAACAATATGATATAAACACTAATTTTATTTTGGCAATAATAAGGTTGGATAATAGATCAAGGCCCATGTAGGATGATTGGGTAGGGGTAAACAAACAAGTGGCTCTCATCCCTTTGAAAACCTAGCCCTCTCATTAAGCACATCCAACTCTCCCTCTCCCAACATACAATCTACAGGTGAAATTTGTTGATCCTGCTAAAAATAAAGGCACTTAGTGGCCTTTAAAGCTTTCTTCTAGTTGTCAAGCTCTACCACTTGATTCTTGAGATCTCCTTGATAGGAGGCACTAGCCTACCATAATACCACTTTGATTCTTCATTCTTTGTTAGTTAGCTTAATTGTGTAGTTAGAAAGAACTAAATCTTGTAAATTTTATCCATCTTCATTTTAACATGAAAAATTAGCAATGATAGGTGCTCACCCTAAAATAATTACAGCTATTAGAGGATGTTTGGAAAGAATGCTAGAACTTTCCAGGACTAAACGTGGTGTTGTTAGGCCATCCATGTCTATCAACTATAAAAGCATAGGTCATTGTGGTTCCCTTGGCATGTGGTGCTTGTAGTAGTCGCAACAACCAAAAGCTAAACAATAAATACTACGGTAGCCCTCAACTTATCTTAGCCACTAAAGCCTTTAGTTGGTTATGATTGATGTGACAATATTATGTTGGGTTTTAAGTTAGATATTGTATTCACTATAGTTGAGTATGCACGAATGAAGAGGGGAGACTGTATAATCCATTGATATCACTCCGAGATGAGTTGATAAAATGGGAACATTGAAGTATATAAGGTTCTAGAGCATATTCAATTGTTTATATTCTTTGGCATCTAACTTGCATAAGCGGTTAATAATATTGTATAATTTAATTCTTTTTACAATGATTTTTTAGCATCAAAAGCATTTATTCCTAATTATTAAGTATTCTCTATCATATGGTATAATTGGAAGCTAGATGATAATGTGTGAAGTTGACTAAAATCTACATTATACCTTATTTGCACCGTAAGCATTTATTCCTACGTATCAATCACGCTCTATCATATAGCATAATTGTAACTTAGATTAATAATGAATGAAATTGACAAAAATATATTTCATTGCATAATGTTAATTTGAGCTTTCAAGTCAATTATTTTTTATGATGTGAATAATAAGTAACTCATTGTGCCATCATAATCTTGCATCTATGA
>NW_021319417.1:75734-121749 GCF_001605985.2 Dendrobium catenatum
CAAACCTGTCGCCGACCCTCTCTAGTACCAGCTGCAGGCATCATCTCTGCTTCTCCTCTATCCACTCCTGGAGTAGTCATATACTGATCCATAGGACCCCGTGCACCTCTACTATGTATAGTGGAGGAAGAGCCCTTTCCACTCTCGCTCCCAAAATAAGCACCATGCTCGACCCTTTCATCAAATTGCTCCTGTTGTAAGTGTTTAGCAGTGGTACTTTTCTTCATGTAAGCACTTATTTCTTCCTTCACATTGTCCGGCACTTTTGCACAGGGTGCTACATTTTTGTGCAAGCATGATAGATGTTCCTTCATGCTGGTAACACCTCTCTTCACCACTTTATCGCAAAAATTACATTTCAAATAAACATAGCTCTTCTCTCCGCCGCCAATGTCAACTTGTACACTATATTTCCAAGAAGGGTCCCTCCGCAATGACGAAGACCCCTTTTCCTTGCCTCTAACCATGATCCCTAATGAAAGAATCGAAAATCACACAAAAATTCAAAAAATCTAAAACCCTAGAATTTCTTTCACTTCAAAAATCTAACCAAAAAGTAAAAAAAATACCTAAAATCGTTTGTGGACTTCTCCTACAAGGCGGCCGGACACTTCAACTTTGCCGGAGAGAGGCGGCGCCGACGGGATAGGCGGCGGGAAGGGTGGCCGACCGTGCGAGCTCCTCTGGTTTTCGCGAACTTGAGCTTGCGGGCGGAATTTTTCGGGAATAAGCTGGGCCGAACGGGTGTGGGGGAAAAGAAGAGCTCATTTTAAGTGGGTGGGGCCATTTGGAAGAGGCGTATGCCTCACCCAAAATTGCGCAATTGAGGCGCGCCCCACTAGGGGTTAGGCGTACGCCTCAACAAAGCCCAAAATTGCGTGCGCCTCGAGGCGCTTTTGGCCAGAATTGCGTAGAGGCGCGCCTCAAGGCGCGCCTCTTGTTGCGCAATTTTAAACAGAGGATCTATCAATTGTCATATGGGCCAACGCTCACCCAGACTGACTTCAAATAGTTTCAAATAAGATTCAATTTGGATCAGATTAAAGTAGACCTGTGATAGACCGGTCCAATCGGTCCATACGGGACCGGCTTATACATATAGAGGTGGAATTATCCGCCTCCTACGTATGCCGAGCAAACCGCTAGGTTCCAAAGAGCTTTTTAGGAAGGTTTTTTTAGGGAGTTTGGAGGAAAAATTGAATATAGGGACTGTTAAGGGATTTTCTTTTGGCTTATATGCATTAAATAATTTGTTTTCCTAAGATTAGGGCATTTTGATTTTAGCTGAAATTTGAGATCTCTTAGATTTTGATTTTGAGCTCTATCAGCGTCTAGAGATTTGGGAGAGAGAGAGAGATCCTCCTCTCAAATAGAGGATCAATTGTATCTTGATATTTTACGTTTCCCTTTTATCAAATAATACAAATTATCTACTGTTTTCATGATTTTGTGTGGATTTTTGTGGAGACTTCTCGCTGTTTTCCGAGGATTGATAGGAAATAGTTGAAATCTACAAGTATTTCCTATCAAATTGGTATCAGAGCAGATTTTGGGACCATCGTGGGATGGTTTTCTGAAATTTCAGCGGCAGTTTTTGATGTTAAGCATATAAGGAAATAGGAATTGCTTATGAATTAATAAAAAGTTGTTAAGCTTTGTGAAATTTAAAGCCAATGTTTCACCAAGATAAGAATCTAGGATTTCTTAGTTGCAATTGTGCTTTGGTATGCAGTTACAAGAAAGGTTAACAAGACAATTTAAAATAAGAACAAAAGCGTAGAAACACTAGATGTCAAAAGTAACAAAATCCACCATTTAACAAATAGAAGGTTAACCTCGAGTTCCCCTCACTTTCACTCTTGATGATGGGGTCAACAAGAGAATAATTTCAGCAAGACTAGAGATGCCACCAAAAGAAAGAGAATGCCTGTAGTCTTGCTCAACGAAAAGTTTGTCGGAGGGGGTGGTGGATGTCTGATGATTCGCCAATGTTCGGAGGGTTGGTGTTCTTCAATAGCATATGTCAAGGTGAAAAAGGATGTGGTCGACGTAGTCGTCAACGGTGTCGTCGTTCTCCAAGTTGAGGTTGAAGAAGGGAGACCGGAGAATATCCACTCGTTCTTGAGGATCATACACGAAGCCGTGGTCTCTTTCAGGATCGGCAATTCATGGAGAGGAGGCCGGTTTGCGAAGCTTAACCCTTGGAGGAGTATGAAGTAGTGGAGAAGAGAAGGAAAGAGGGAAGTGGAGAGTGGGGAATTTCTGCTAGGGTTAAAGGATGAGACCCCTTGGGTTTTGACTTTTAGTTTAGGTGGAGGGAAAAAATCAATTAGAAAAAAAAATATGAATTTAATTTCAGATTTTTGTAAGTGGAAAGGGAGGGAATATTTGAAATTCAAATCTCCCTTAATGGGGAATTAATTAGGCGGGATTGGAGAGAGGGTCTGGCGGTTTAAGGGATTTAATTAATAGAGAGGGGATTTAATTGGAGAGAGAAAATGAAAGGGAAAGGGGAAAGAAGGTGTCCACATTCGATGTATGTGGACCCCTTGCATTAATTGTTGATTGGAGAATCAAATCTGAATTAATTTCAAATTTTAAGTGATTAAAGGATCTCTAAAATAGGTGTAGGCTATTTAGGAAGGAATTTAAAATTCAAATTCAATAGAATTTAAATTTTAGAAACTTTCCAAACATGAGTTTGGCTAAATTAGGAAAGTATTAATGTTGTAATTGAAGGGGAATCAAGGGAGTGGGGGATGGGTAGGCCGGCGACTAGGAGAAGTTGGCTAGGCCGGCGACTATGGGAAACAGGGTGGGTATTGGGTTCGGTGGGGAGGTCTTGGCGGTGGAGCTTGGGCTGTGGGTTGGATGGGAGAAGGGGGAGCCGGCTATGGAGGAGATGGAGGGGAATTTGACTGGCGGTTTGGGGTGGGGATGGGAGGAGGCTGACGGGAAGGGGAGAAAGGGTGGGTTGGCCATTGGTGGGGAGAGAGGAAGGGGAAAGAAAATAAAAACGAATACGAACTGCGAGCCCAGCCTCTACTGGCAGCTGACGGGTGATGCTTGGCCCTCTCCTAGGGTTATCTCTTCTCTCAAGAGCTCACAAGAAAACCACGAACCAAAAGCTGAAATTTTGTTATTAATCAATAATTAACCCTAATACAATGACTAAGGCCTTAATATATAGGCCTCCAAAATAAAGAAAATAAAAAGACTCAAATGCCCTAAGGGCTACAACATAAAAGAAATCCCTCATAGGGGTACAATGGTAAAAACTGAAATAAAAAAAAGAAATATATAAATGCATCATAAATAAAGACTCTGAATCATAGCCGTCGATCTACGATTCCTCCAATGATAGACGCGTCAAAATCTCCTACTGATATCCTCATCAGTTTTTGTGATCGAAAGACGGTTTCTTGTTGAATTTTGAATCAAGATACAAAATTTTTTTTTATGGCGGCCAAGAAGGTTGACGCTTTGGAGGAATGCTTTGAATGGGAGATGAGTCAAATAAAAGCCACGGTGGAATATCGAATCTCCTCCATAGAAGACAAGGTTTCGTCCGTAGAAGACAAAGTTTTTGATGTTCAAATGATGGTGAAAAATTTATTGAAAAATCAATTTTAAACGGCATCATCGGAGGCAAAGGCACCCATGGGAAGAATTATGAATTCTGATTTTCGTAGGAGGGATGATGAGGCGGAAATCATGGAGGAAAGATGTAGAAAGTATGGAGGGAGGCATGGACATGAGGGGCATGAATCAAGGAGTGCTGATTGGGGAAGAAAAGAAGGAGAATATGGAAGAAATGGCACTGATTTTGGAAGAAAAAAAAAGTGAGAAAGCGAGAGGGGTTATTGTATGAACGTAGGCACGAAGATTGGGAGACTTGGAGAGGGCCAAGCACTTGAGAAAGGGAAAACTATGGAGGAATAAGTGGAAACAAAGGGCATCAGAAGGTGAGGAAGCTGAATATGCCCATTTTTGAAGGGGATGACGCACATGGGAGGATATACAAGGTGGAGAGGTATTTCGCCGTCAATGGGTTGACGGAGAAGAAGAAGTTGATAGCAACAAGCTTATATTTGAAGGGGAAGGCGCTGTCATGGTACCAGTTGAAGGACCAAGGGAGACTCATATGGAGCTGGAGAGAGTTCAAGGATTGTTTATTATAACATTTCCAAACTGATAGTGGAGAAGATTTCTATGAACACTTATTTAGACTAGTGCAAGACGGATTAGAGACTATTGTGAGCGGTTTGAGCATCTGGCCAGTAAGGTGGAGCAATTCTAGGAGACTACATTAGAGGGAACTTTATGAAGGGGCTCAAATAAAAGATCAAAGTTGCAATGAAGGTCATGAGGCCTCGTAACTTAGGAGAGGCAATGGAGTTGGCACAACTGGTGGAGAATCAGAAGAATCAAGAGAGAGGAGCTAGGAGCAGCAATTCAGGAGGCTCTTACAGGATGACTAGCACTCTTCTAATGCCCAAGGGGCCTGAATCAGACAACAATCATGAGACTCCTAAGGGGAATACGGTTGGAGGAAGTGGGGGATTTTCAAAAGACTGACGGAGAGGGAAATGCTGGAGAAGAGAGCGAAGGGACTACGCTTCAGATGTGATGAGAAGTATACTCTAGGGCACAGGCAATGTTTAAAATTGCGTATTCGGGTATTGAGACGTTTTTCAATCGTGAGGCGAGGCGTAAGCCTCAAGGCGTTTTGAGGCGTAAGCCACAAAATCAAAAGATTGCATAAACATAAAATGATAAGTTTTTTATATAATAATGAGTGAATAATATAAAACATAAAAAAACATAAGATATGAAGTGAAATCAAAATATCTCAATAATAATACAACATGAAATATAGTTCAATACTAAATTCTATCTTTCCCAAATCCCAATATTCTTTTCATTAACATATAATTCCAATTTCTAAAAATAAATAGCAATGACATATCACATAAGAACTCATAAAACATCAGCACTGTAATCACTAAGGGGTTCTTCATTTGAATCATCATTATGATGAACTGCTCTCTCCCCCTCCTCCTCTACTATAGAGTCCAATGTCGGACATTTACTTCAAGATTTACGTAAGTTTTAATATATATAGCGTGACGCGTAAGCCTCATGCCAGTGAGGCGAGGCGGGCCTCAACCAAGTTGAGGCGCAAGCCTCATAACAAAAACTCGAGGCGTAAGCATCGAGGCATTTTTTACTGGAATTGCACAAAGGCGGGCCTCAAGGCGAGCCTCATATTGCGCAATTTTAAACCATGGGCACAGGTGTAGGGATCGAACTCTTTAGGTTCTCACCATCTGTGATGACGAGGAAACTGAGGGAGGTGAGAGTATGGGAGAGAGAGAGAGATGGAGGACAAGCTGCATTTGGATGTGATGGAGGTCTCCATGAATTCAGTGGTGGGATACCCTTTGAATCATACAATTAAGGTGAAGGGGGAAATAGCATATATGGAGGTGGTGGTGTTGATTAACAATGGTGCTACCCAAAATGTCATCTCCAACTAGGTTGTGGACCAATTGGGGGTGACATTGGTGCATATAGGGCGTTATGGAGTGATGATGGGTACATGGAAGGTGGAGACAGGTCAAGGGATATGCAGGGGAGTAGTGTTGTCCATACAGGGAGTTTAGGTGAGGGAGAATTTTCTTCCATTGAAATTAGGGAGCACTGATGTCATCCTCGGAATGAAGTGGCTGCAGACCTTAGGGTACACCAAGGTCAACTGGGGAGCATTGACGATCGAGCTGATGGTGTACAGGAGAAGGGCAGTGATCAGGGGAGAAGCATGGCTCACCAAAGTCATGATATTACTTAAAACCAAGGTGATAAGCAGATAGGGGGTGGGGAAAGGTTATCTGATGGAACTATATAGACTGGAGGGGATCAGATTGGAGGAGGGCGGGACAGTCCTCTTTTAATACAACTATTGATTCAGCAGTTCAGTGAGGTTTTTTAGCCGCCTCAGGGGTTGTCTCCTCCGCAGGGACATGATCATGCTATCATCTTGAAGAAAGTAGTTTCACCTATCAGTGTTCATCCATATCATCATCCCCAAATCCAGAAGGATGAGATCGAGAAATTGATTAGAGAGATGTGCGAGGCAGGGATCATTCAACCCAGTATCAGTCTATTTTTCAGTATAGTTCTATTAATCAAGTGCTTTAGCAGTAGTTTCCTTCGTTCCACCTTGAGGATAAGGTGGTACTTTGGGAGGGGAGTAGTATTGATAGATCGGTCCATTGGACAGGTCCAGCCAGTCCATACATGACCAGCTTACAGATACAAAGGCGGAATTCTCCACCTCCTACGTGCAAACCGCTAGGTTCCAAAGAGCTTTTTAGGAAGGTTTTTTGAAGGTGTTAGGAGAGAACATTGAATGTAGGGATTGTTTAGAGATTTTCTTTTGGATTTTATAAATTAAATAATTTATTTTCCTAGGATTAGGGCATCTTGAATTTGGCTAAAATTTGAGATATCTTAGGTTTTGGTTTTGGGCTCCAGCGGCATCTAGAGATTTGGGAGAGATAGATCCTCCTCTCAAATAGAGGATCAATTGTATCTTGGTATTTTCCATTTCCCTTTTATCAAATAATATAAATTATCTACTATTTTCATGGTTTTGTCTGCATTTTTGTGGATAATTCTCATTGTTTTCCTCGGAAAGATGGAAAATACTTGAGATCTACAAGTGTTTCCTATCAACTTGTTTTTGATCTACAATCCATGTCAGGTTGGTTGTTCAAGTCATATTTCAAGTCAGATTTCATTTTTTGAAAGACCAAGCAGCAGGAAGAACTATGTTAGAAGCAATGGAGATCAACATGTACTGTAATCAAAGTTGACAAGTGGAGAGATGTAGATCCTAGAGAAAGGCACAAGAGAGTGACAGGGTGAGAGATAGCAGAGAGGATTTTAAATAGGTGTTGACCTATAACGTTAAAACCCAAAAAAAATTAGAAAATATCATAACTTCTCTGCTGAGGCCATCCCGCACACGTCGAGCTGTTCGTTCGCACGTCGTAGACACGACCGCGACGCTCCTCCCACATTGCACTACTTCGAGTCGTTAAAAATCCTCTCTCGGCACTACTCTGCTTCGCTCCTTCTGCGACTTCCCTTCCCTCTCCGAGCGGAAGTTACGACACTTTGGTCGGAGGCAATGACTGGAACTCACTTGTTGTGCCAGTAACTTTCTCCCTTCCGCCCTTCTCATCAGCCTCTTCCCCCATCCAGTCCGACTGAGCCACTCAAACGACTAGCCTTCCGACCTCCTGCCTCCTTCAATAGCCGAAGCCTCCAATATCTAGGCCGAACCCCGTCTCAACTTCGTCCAGTTCCATCAGCCTAGATAGATAGATAGAGAGAGAGAGAGAGAGCTCCCTACCTTGCCGAATCAAGCCTCCCGCAAGCTCTCTGTCGCCCCCTGCTTGCACTTGACCGAGCTCCTCACTCCAATCCCATTCCAGAGCCTTGAGCCTGCCGAAGCTCCACCTACCCGAGCCGCTCATCTTCCCCAACCCAAGTTGATCTCCTATATTCCCTTGCCCGATCCCTCTTGTCACCTCCTCTACCTGAGCCGCATATAGTGAGGTAGGGATTAGGTTAGTTTTAGTGTTAATAATATTATTATTGATTATTACTATTATTATTATTACTATTATTAAATATAATAATGATGGTAATATTAATAATAAAAAAAAGTTATTACCATTATTATTATTATTATTAACATTATTATTATTTTTATTATTATAAAAATCTCTTGCTTTACCTCGATGTTCATGCCGAGCCGACAAACCACTTATTCACGCTTTTCTTAGCGTAGTGGGAAGGGAAACCGGTGTGACACCTACGACGAAGTAAGTGAGTGACCCCTCGGCCCCAAAATCCTGTCCTCGACGTTCGTGTCGAGCCGGCTAATCACCTATACACGTTTTTCTTAGCATGATAAAAGGGAATCCGGTGCGACGCATGCGAAAAGGCAGGTAAGCCTTGTGCATGCTTTTCTTAGCGTGGCCGAGACAACTTTTAAGTACCCATACGCGGCTCTGTACCTGCGAGGAAACAACTATTTTTCTCTTGTAACAGGTACCTGTAGAAGACCCATACACGCTTTTCTTAGCGTGGTGGGGACAAAGATTTTATGACCGCGGTGTCCTCGTACGAGGGTACCTACCATACACGTTTTTGTTAGCGTGGAGGGAAAGACCCAATTTTTCATAGTTTTCCCCTAAACGAGGGAGACGGCAGGAGGCTACTGAAATTTTGGATAAAAATATGACTTTACTCCGGCCAGATTTGAACTCAAAAGAACAAGAACCTGAACTCCAATGAACAATGACTTGCGAACCTTTGAACTTGATTGAACACGAGCAGGGGACCTATGAAAATGAATTTAAATGAATTAAATCCAAACTTGAATAAAATACATTAAGAACTTGGATTCCAACACAATGACAAGTAGGGGTGTCAATTCGGGTCAACAGGTCGGATTCGGGTCGAACCCAGAATTGACTCGGCACTATTCGGGTCAACCAGAACCTGACCCATTTTTAAAAACGGGTCAGGTTTCTGGACCCGAACCTGACCCGATTCGGGTCCGGGTGAACTCGACCCGACACGAATGACCTGGGGTTAACCCAAAATTGCTAGTTTTCGGGTCAAAAATCGGGTCAATCTCAGTTTTTCGGGTCAAAAATGGGTCAATCTTGGGTTTTCGGGTCAAAAATGAGTTTTCGTGTCACTTTCGGGTCAATTTTAGGTTGCTGGGTCAACCCGAACCTGACCCAATTTTTAAAACGGGTTGATTTGTTGAACCCGAACCCAACCCGTTTCGGGTTCGGGTTGACCCGAACCTGGATTTTCCTGGGTCGGGTTCGGGTCGGGTTTCGGGTCGGGTCAAAAATTGACACCCCTAATGGTAAGGACCTAACTCGGACTCAATTGAACTCAAACTTGAACTTGATTTGAAAATGAAATGTATTAAACAAGATCACTTGAACTAGTACTCTGGAATCGGACATTAATGGCTTGAGCAATTTGAACTCAAGCGAGTACTTGAGTTGGACTACAAGGGATATAGAAATGAGCTTACACATTGAGCTCATGAACCTGATTCGAAATGGACTTGAAGGTATTCAGACTTGAGTCGATTTGAACATCGTTGCCCCCCTCACATTCGATACCAATCAAACTACAATACTTTTTACAGATGTTTTCAATGAAGCATACAGTGAATGCAAGTGCCCGTTAGAGTCAACAATCATCCGATCGAAGACAAATACATATACCCCCTTGCAACTGGAAGGTGGTTGGTTGGCACATCAAGTGCAAATGTCTACGAATATGAAATGACCACATCAAAGCATAAATCCCTTTACAAATAACTGTGGGATACATACAAGCATGCATGAATGAGAGTGATCTGCATCCAAATGAATATCAAGACGAAGATGGTTGATGCATGTATCAATCATACAAACAAGAATGTTGCCCTTTTTATTGCCTTGAAAGACATTAAGGAGCCTATCTTCCAATGTGGATTTGTAAGATAATGTGCAATACTCCTACAAGCAACAACCACCCAAGGAGAACAAATATGCATATCCCTGTATGCAAGAGAGGAGTAATTAAAAAACAATGCTTCTACAAACAAGTGCAATCATCAATACCACATGAGATTGGTGAAAGGTGGATATAATGTAGGAACAATGGCTCTCCTATGAACACTTCTAGGAGGTCATAGTGGATACAATGGGTCATCTGCAAATGAACACGAGCTACTTGTGGGTAACAACAATGGGTATATCATAAGTACAACGAACCCTTGTGGGCACAAGTACAGATGTCACCTACGACAATGGTGACCAAGATTTATGAGTACGTCGGGTACAAGGGCAACTTGGTGTATAAAGAAGGACACCACCTAGTATAAGGGAAGAGATGCTTGAATAAATTAGAACTAAATATCCTTTTTCTTAGTCTTATACTTAAGAAAAAAATAGTTCTGGTGTCCACAAATACCGGAAGTAACAAGTCTATTCACTAAAGAACTTGAAAAGAGTCCCTTTCAAGGCAGTGGCCACGAATTTCAAGGACCTCCCCGGTGAACGAGAAAGAGAAGTCAACATGAAGATGATGAGATGCCTCATGACATCTAGATAATACCGTCACAGGATCCGCAACACTCGTATTAACAAACAGAAGGCGTATATAAGCTCTCAAATGAAAAGTTGTGTACTCAAATGGCAGTTACCTGCACAACTCAAAGTATCCCTGCATATGCATCGTAGTTTGTATACACATAGGCACACAAGGGGTATGTCCGATCAATAAAATTCTCAAACACCAGCATAGGCCCCGGCAAGCGTATTATTGGTAAACACGTAACATCAAGGGATGCTGCGCGGATCGATAAGTGAATTCTAGTTCAAAGCTGATCCTCCTATGCGGATCAATAGGAGTCGATAGGATTCGAACCTTCAAACAAATACACAATTGTGGCGACCGGTGTATTTATTTTAATACGTTCATATTAGGCCTTCAAGGCCTATAATCAAGAGAATTCACTAGCAAAGGCATAAAGCCTACGAAACCTGATCCTGCTAATCAGATAAATAGGAGTAGACAGGGTTCGAACCATCGGATAAATATGCGGTCATGAAGTCGACCGGAATATTTATTTTATACATTCATATTAGGCATTCAGGCCTTTAACAATGAGAATTCACTAGCAAAGGCATATAAACTATGAAACCTGATCCCCTATCGGCAAATTGATAGGGTCGACACGGTTCAATCAACAAATGAAAATGACCCCAAACACCTCGATGATGGCCGTGTTGAATGTCTATCTCAACCGGAGGGGTTCACAAATATTTTCAAATGCCTTCCAAGCTAGCATATTAGGCCTTTAAGGCCTTTAACAATGAGAATTCACTAGCAAAGGCATAAAACCTACGAAACCCGATCCCCTATCGGCAAATTGATAGGGTCGACACGGTTCAATCAAAAAATGAAAATGACCCAAAACACCCCGATGATGGTTGTGTTGAATGTTTATCTCAACCGAAGGGGTTCATAAATATTTTTAAATGCCTTCCAAGCTCCACTCAAATATCCACAAAAATCCAAAAATTTCAAAATCCAATATATTTAAAACTAAAATCTATCCATTAAAATACTTAAAGCAAAATCCATCCACCCTCCGTAATAGTTTGCCGAGGTGGAAAAATTAGAAAACTACTTCAGCTCATAAAGAGCTAATGCCTAGTCGGAAACATCACTAGGATCCATTCTCAAACAATCTCCTGCCATTAAGGACGTGGTACATGTCTTCTGACTGGCTGTTTTACCGTCAAATGACTCCGCAGGATAAATGGTTATGACGCGGGGCCCTCTGAACCGAGTGGTTTTGCCGCCAAATGGCACTACGAAATACCGGTTATGGCCAGAGCTAATACATTCCTTAATGACATCAAATTCTTGGGATATGAATAAAGAGGATATAATCGATAGGGCACAAAGACCTCTGTTAGCTAAGGTGGATTCAAATTTGTCCCTTTAGAAAAATATTCCCCCTAGGTCTACAAGGTCCCCTTGGACAAAGCAACCCATGGCTGCCGACAAGGTTCCTTCTATCAAGTTGGGTCGACTACCTCCTCTGACTAAGTAAACCAGGGACCATGATGGCCGGGGACAACGGAACCATTAGATCTTGATCGGGTCTATCATCCATTCCCCCACCATCCGTTTTAAGTGAAAGATGATAAAATTTCTATTTTAAATATCAAAATTTTCAAATTCTCAATTTTAAAACTAATTCCTAAATCCAAACCCGTGCTGCTACTATATGCCAGATAACACGTATATTCTACGTATCTGATTGACGACTAGCCTTAATCTAAAGTTCTCTCTTGTTACAGGATGGGTAATTAACTATAGGTTCTTGCGCCTATAGGAAACCAGAACTCAGATCATAAAGTCCTCACAAAATGAGGGCGAAATCTCTGGGTAGTGTCTTATCTACAAACCCATCTGCCTTCCAAAATTTACCCCGGAACTTAATTCGTTAAAACTCCCTTGCCAAAGAAAGCAACAGCGGGCAGAGGCCGGGGCCGAATTTTCGAAGCCCACAATAGGGAAGGTTTGATCTAAGCCATTAAACAAACTTTAACAATATACATTAAAAGTCATTCTAGGTAATTTAACATTTATGATTTTTTAATAGGATTCGATAAAACCTAAATGATGACTATGATCTAAACTACCATATGATAAATAAATATGGTCATATGGTCAGGCTCCACCAATATGATATAAACACTAATTTTATTCTGCCAATAATAAGGTTGGATAATAGATCAAGGCCCATGTAGGATGATTGGGTAGGGGTAAACAAACAAGTGGCTCTCATCCCTTTGAAAACCTAGCCCTCTCATCAAGCACATCCAACTCTCCCTCTCCCAACATACAATCTACAGGTGAAATTTGTTGATCCTGCTGAAAATAAAGGCACTTAGTGGCCTTTAAAGCTTTCTTGTAGTTGTCAAGCTCTACCACTTGATTCTTGAGATCTCCTTGATAGGAGGAACTAGCCTACCATAATACCACTTTGATTCTTCATTCTTTGTTAGTTAGTTTAATTGTGTAGTTAGAAAGAACTAAATCTTGTAAATTTTATCCATCTTCATTTTAACATGAAAAATTAGCAATGATAGGTGCTCACCCTAAAATAATTACAGCTATTAGAGGATGTTTGGAAAGAATACTAGAACTTTCCACGACTAAACGTGGTGGTTGTTAGGCCGTCCATGTCCATCAACTATTAAAGCATAGGTCATTGTGGTTCCCTTGGCATGTGGTGCTTGTAGTAGTCGCAACAACCAAAAGCTAAACAATAAATACTACGGTAGCCCTCAACTTATCTTAGCCACTAAAGCCTTTAGTTGGTTATGATTGATGTGACAATATTATGTTGGGTTTTAAGTTAGATATTTTATTCACTATAGTTGAGTATGCACGAATGAAGAGGGGAGAATGTATATTCCATTGATATCACTCCGAGATGAGTTGATAACATGGGAACATTGAAGTATATAAGGTTCTAGAGCATATTCAATTGTTTATATTCTTTGGCATCTAACTTGTATAAGCGGTTAATAATATTGTATAATTTAATTCTTTTTACAATGATTTTTTAGCATCAAAAGCATTTATTCCTAATTATTAAGTATTCTCTATCATATGGTATAATTGGAAGCTAGATGATAATGTGTGAAGTTGACTAAAATCTACATTATACCTTATTTGCACCGTAAGCATTTATTCCTACGTATCAATCACGCTCTATCATATAGCATAATTGTAACTTAGATTAATAATGAATGAAATTGACAAAAATATATTTCATTGCATAATGTTAATTTGAGCTTTCAAGTCAATTATTTTTTATGATGTGAATAATAAGTAACTCATTGTGCCATCATAATCTTGCATCTATGACTGTCATGCATGCATGGTGATAAGTTTATTGAATAATCAATGATAGAAGTTGCCACTGTCAAGCTTATATCATTATACAATTGCCAAATAATTTTTTGAGGGGATAATCCAACGATTATAGTGAGTTGGTCAGCTAAACTATCAGCAAAAATTATTCTCACCATAATGCACAGAATAACACTTAATTAAAGTGCATATAGGAGGTGCATATGATAGTTGGTATTTCATCAATGGTGTGATTCCAAATGCATTTCCCAAGCACGCGCATTAAAATAGAGTATTAATGAATGTACACATATGACTAGGAATGTTGTACATTTATATATTAAAATAATGTTGACCTACATACCTAAGCCAAAAAAAAAAATGTTAACGTACCTGTCCGGCGCCAGATTTTGAGCCGCGCAGATCCCATTTCCGGACTAAGCCCGCACGTCGACGTCCCATCACCCACGATCTCTCCTACCGTCATTAAAAGGAAATTGTATTAGGTGCGGAGTGCGGACGGGGAGAGAACCATCCGCACAGACACAGGGTACCAAGCGGTACCCAGTGGTACCCAGTGGTACCGAACGGTACCGAACGCGGTTTTATACTAGTGTCCGGACGGTTCTCCCGTCCGCACTCCGTACCTAATAATTTCTCCATTAAAAGACCGAAGAATTAAAGAGTTCGGTCATTGGTCTCGTTCCTCCCTCATGCAAAGAGCTCGACGTCACTCAGTTCCTTCGATACGGGGAGAGAGAGAGAGAGAGAGAGAGAGAGAGAGAGAGAGAGAGAGAGAGAGAGAGACCTCCTTCCTGGCAGATCGACTTCGCTCCTTCTACGACTCCCATTTCCTGTAAGATCGGAAGGTACAACATTTGATCGGAAGCAACATCGGAGCTCGCTCGCGTGAAGATAGCCTTCTCCCTGTCACGTGCAGCTTTGGTTTCCCCCTCGACCACAATCCCTTGCTGTCGGACTGGAAGCTGCGACACTTTGATCGGAATAAGAACAGGACCCGTTCTCTCGATCGCGGGCTCCCTCATAGCCATGCGACTTCGCTCCTCCGACGCTGTCCCCTTCTCGTCGAATCAGACGTTACGACACTTTGAGCGGAAGCAGCAAACGGGAGCCACCGACCGTGAAGGTAACTTTCTCCCTGTCAAGCGCTTTCCAGACCAAATCCTGTAAATCTGCTAATCTCTGGGACTCCTCCGTCGTCGTTCGACTTCGTCCTGGATGACTTTCTCTTCTTGAGGGATCGGAAGTTGCGTATTTTGATCCAAGGTAGAACGGGAGCTCGCGTGCTGAGAAGGTAACCTTCTCCCTATCGTATACTTCTGCGGCCAAATCCTGTAATGTGCTGAACTAGAGAGGTAGAGGGAGAGAGAGAATTAATGATTTGATTAAGTTTAATTAGAGTTAATATTAATTAATTATAATTAGTTTTAATTCTAATCATTTTGATTAATTATATTTATTATAATTAATTAATAATTAATTAAAATTAATTTTAATTAATTATAATTAATATTTCTTTTAATTACAATTAATTATTGCGCACGAGTACTACCCATATGTAGCACAATCAAAGATCCGTCCCCACAAACAAGTGAAAATACATCAAACCCACCTGAGATTGGTGAAAGGTGGATATGATGTAGGTAACAATGACTATTCTATGAACACTTATAGGAGGTCGTAGTGGATACAACGATTCCCTGCAAATGAATACTTGTGGATAACAACAATGGATATATCGTAGGTACAACGAACCACTGTGGACACAAGTACAAGTATCACCTACGACAACAGTGATTAAGATCTTCAAGTATGTCGGGTACAAGGGCAACTCAACATACGAAAAAGAACACCTCCTGGTGGAATGGAAGAGATGTTTGAGCAAATTCGAACTGAACTTCTTAGTGATCCAAAGTTTCTGGTTGGACCTATATTTAAGAAGAAAACAATTCTAACATCCACAAATATCAAAGATAACAAGTCTACTACACTAAAGAGCTTGAAAGAGTCCTTTACAAAGCTACAGTTACAAACTTCAAAAAGACTCCCCCTGTTGAATGAGAAAAAGGAGAGTCAACATCAAGATGATGAGATGCCTCATGACGTCCTGATAATAACGCCACCGGATCTGTAACACTTATACAAGCAGATAGAAGACATCTACAATCTACAACGCCCCGCCACCGGATCTGCAACACTCGTATTAGCGGACAGAAGGCATGTATAAGCTCTCAAATGACATGTTGTGCATTCAAAGGGCAATTACTTGCACAACTAAAATATTTCAAAATACCCCTGCACGTGCACAATAAATTGTATACACATAGGTACACTAAATGGGTAAATACAATCATAACCCACATGGGCCCAGGCGAGCGTGTTATTGGTACACACGTGATATTTAGGGATGCTGCACGGGTCGATAAGTGAATTCAAGTTCGAACCCGATCCTTCTATACGGGTCAATAGAAGTCGACAGGGTTCGAACCAACAAACAAGTATACGGTTGCGACGGCTGATATATTTGTTTTATTGCATTCATATTAGGTCGTCAAGGCCTATAACAATAAGAATTCACTAACAAAGGCACGAAGCCTACAAAATCAGATCATCCTAAGCAGGTAAATAGGAGTAGACAAGATTTTAGCCATAAGATAAATATGCAGTCATGATATCGATCAGAATATTTATCTTATACATTCATATTAGGCCTTCAAGGCCTTTAACAAAGAAAATTCACAAACAAGGGCATAAAGCCTATGAAACCCGATCCCTTATCGATAAGTTGATAGGGTCGACAATGTTCAATCAAATGGAAATGACCCCAAACACCCCGATGATGTTCGTGTTGAATGTAAATCTCAACCGGAGGGGTCCATTCTAAATATTTTCAAATGCTATCCCAAATTCCACAAAAATCCAAGAAAATTCTCAAAATCCCAAAATCATCAAAATCCAAAAATATTTAAAATTGAAATAAATCCATCAACACTTAAAGCAAAATCCATCCACCCTTCGCAACAATTTGCTGAGGTGGAAAAATATTTACTTCAGCTCATAAAGAGCCAAATGCTTAGTCGAAAATATCACTAGGATCCATTCTCAAACAATCTCCTGCCAATAAAGACGTAGTACGTGTCCTCTAACCGGCAGTTTTGCCGCCAAATGGCACCGCAGGATAAACGGTTATGACCCAGGGCCTTCTGAACTGAGTGATTTTACCGCCAAATGGCACCACGAAATATCGGTTATAATCAGCGCCAATACGTTCCTTATTGGCATTAAATCTTTGAGATATGAATCAACAGGATATGATCGATAGGGCACAAATCCCTCTGTCAGCTAAGGTGAATTCAAATTTGTTCTCTTAGACAAACATTCCCCCCAGGTCTACAAGGCCCCCTTGGATGAAGCAACCCATGACTTCCGACAAGGATCCTTCTGTCAGGTTGGGTCGACTACCTTCTCTGACTAAGTAGATCAGGGAGCACGATGGCCCATGACGACGAAATCATGGGATCTTGATCAGGTCCATCATCCATTCCCCCACCATCCACTTTAAGTGCAAGATGGTGAAAATTTCTATTTTAAAAATCAAATCATCCAAACCCTTCAAATTCTCTAATCCCTATGCCCATTGCTGCTACTATATGCCAGATACCACGTATTCTATTCGTATCTGATCGATGACTAGCCTTAATCGAAAGTTCTCTCTCGTGATCGGGAGGGATAATTAACTAGAGGGGCTTGCGCCTATAGGAAACCAGAACTTAGATCATAAAGCTCTCTCATGATCGAGAGGGGTAATTAACTATAGGGGCTTGCGCCTATAGGAAACCAGAACTCATATTATAAAGTCCTCGCAAAAATGAGGACGAAATCTCTGGGTAGTGTCTTATCTACAAACCCATCTGCCTTCCAAAATTTACCTCGGACTTAGTTCGTTAAAACTCCCTCGCCGAAAAAGAAAAGCGAGCGGAGGCCGGGGCCGAATTTTCGGAGCCCACAGCTATTTAACTTCTATAAGACACAAACTTTGTTACTTTAAAGTTTATAGTGTGCCTAGCATTTATTTCAAACTCTAAATAAGACTCATTTACCATATGTGGGAGTTAGACAATATCGTTTGCATGATGCCTAAATCCTAATTCCTTCAAAGGTGGTATTTCAAAGTTGTAAGCCTGGTATACTTGATGTCATGGATGATAAAAAACTACTATACATAGTTATCAATTTACATTTGAGTATGCTTCTTCATGCAAGATGATGAGGGAAAATATCAAAGACCTCTTCAATGCTAACAATAATGTGGTAGTTGGTTCAAGTGTAAAATAACCAAATGCCTTTTGAGGGGGCAATCCACTATCATGTTGGAACTTGGTCGCCATATTGTTATAAGATTTTAATCACAACAGAGTAAAAATAACACTCCATTAGTACTTCAACTGTATATAGGAGTACAAAAATTAGTAGATCATGTCTCATTCTAGGTTGAGTGATCCTTAATGTTGTACTTACAAATTGTGTGATCCAAAAATGTGTTCCATTATACTCACCAAGCATTTGCATTATGTCATATATTAATCATCAAATAGATGTTATATCCAAAGAGAACAAAAATTTCAATGTGCAATGATGTTTAGAGACCCCAACTAGTCCTAACAAGTAAATAATTGAAGAGTTACTTTAGTATTTCATTGGTATTTTTACCAAAAAGTGAAACTCGATTATTTTATATGTTATTCCCTAGTAAGTAATGCAATCCCCTACTATGCCATAGGAGATGAAAGTTTTCCTTGCTCTAGATTAACTTGTAGTGTTGATTATATCCTCATTGAAATGGATGTACTAAATATCCCATTGAAATAGATATAATAAAATTATCTACATAATATATTTGACTATGAATGACACTTTAGTCAAAATAAGCATTTTTTAAGCCAGGAATAATTATACAAATTTAAAATGACTATGTAACCATCTAGAAGCTACTTCAACATCCACAAAATAAAAATCTAAGGGTATCAGAGCTAGCTACTATATACCTGAAACTTTGGGTCATTATTTTGAGCTAATGTATGTGCAAGCATACGAGTCTGCTCCATTGCAGCTATGTTGGAGAGGTTTGAACCTACAAGCTGACCAGTTGATGCCATTTGTGCTTGTTCCTGTTATTTAGTAAAAAATTATTTGCATTGAAGAAATATTTTTCATTCCAAATATTAGTAATCAGAATTGTCCAATGAAAATAAAGAGCTATAATCAGAATTGTTAAGGGGAAATAACAAATTTTTTTAACCGCATGAGAAAAGAACAAGTTGAGAGAAAACTAGCACCATGCATAAAGGAATACAAATACAATCAAAAGACTCCAGGTAATACAAACAAGAAAAATTAAAACTTTTAATATAAAGTTACTAAAATATAATTCAATTAGTTAATACGAAAGACTAAAAAACTGCAAGTACTGGTTGAATTAAAATGTGTATTTTATGGTCAATAAGCCTAATGATTTCAAACAGTCAGTTTGAGGATAATAGAAAATTAGATAAACTTGTTAATTCACATTATAATTTAATTAAATAGACTCTAATAAATCTCATTATAAACTCAATTTCTATAAAGAGCGGTCCATGAAAAATCATCTGTTCAAGGGATAGAATAATATGCAAAGATAAACATATCTATATATGAACCAGATAAGTTTCCTGGATAACATAAAACAAATATATTTCTTGCTAATTCTTCTTCTTGTAGTGCTAATTCTTTTTTTTTTTTCGTAACATATCCCTTACTCATTTTATACTTACCTTAAGCCAAAATGCAAATAAAAATGACATTCGTTTATGTTAATCTACTGAAAAAACAATTGTTTCACTCTATCCAATGCTATACAAATTACGGCTGAAAACCATATGTTTCTCTCCATAGCAGCCTACAGGAGAATAGCCTAATCTCCATATAACCCTCTCAACCCTTTCCTAATACTCTTAGCCACAATAATTCAAGACTCCGCTACAAGCACCATAAGACAATATAATAGCAATTCCTGCACTCAAGAATGTGTTTCTACATCTTGTCACAGTGAGGTTCCATGATTCTACTACACCCTCATTAGGTTTTCTTTCCTTCATGTTCCTCGAATATAGTTTCATAAGTTTGGCACTATTCTTCTGTTGAAAACTGCATGCATTTTGTCGAGCCTATATTTTTTACTGCTAAAAACTTACTGTGTTTCTCCATCTAAAAAGCCAACCTACATGAACTGAAAAAACATAATAAATTTTTTTGTAGAATAACTGCTGAAATTCCTCATCATTTAAACTATTTTTTCTGTTAATGTAACTACTATGCTACTAATGCACCACATCCAAGCCCCTCCCAAACCGTCAAATCCAGGCGCATTTCCACTCCCATAGGAATGATTCTCGCTAGAATTTTTTTCAAAGATTCTACATGTCTTCTTTCCAAAACTTAATCTCGAATCTTTCCAAGATTCATAAATAATCTTCATTGCAATGGGTTGCAATATTTCATGCAACACAATCAGATGTTTGTTAGTCTTCCTTGACCACAAAAAGTAATCCTTTTCCATGTAGCAAAATCAAATTGTCTTATTACTTTCCCTCTTAAATCTTTTCTAAACCAAAGAAATGGATCTTTCCTAAACCTATACCCACATATTTCTTATATCTCTTTCCAAAGTGAGCCACCACTGCACCTCTTGGTCCCTAAATGAGCCCCATTACCTCTCAACTAAGAACCCATGCCTCCAAATAACTTCTATTACGATGGCAACATCTTATTAGAAACGTACAAAAAGGGAGATGGACCAAAGCAAGCAATCATAATTCGAAAATTTAACCAAAAAAAGGACTGTTTTAATGGGTTTAAACAAGTGAAATCATAATATCAAACTCAATAAAACCATATTTATTCATCAAGCTCATACTATAATGTTCAATATAGCATTAGATCTCCAGCATTCAATGTTTATCCCTACTTTCTAGAGGTTAAGCCACAGCCTACAAAATCCCAAAAGCTCCACAAACTCCAACCTAAACCTCCTCTAATTAATATGCCACCAAAACTTACACCTATTCCTATGCTACAAAAGCTTGCTTCTATTGCCATGACACCAAAACTTGCTCCATTCTATTGTTATCAAAATTTGATGATCCCCTTCAATTGGCTAAAAGATGAACCCATCATCATACAAACTTTAAATCCACTTTAATTTGATTTTGGTCCATTCAAGGAAGTCGAAGACCATAAGCCCCCTCTACTGAGGAAAATTTTAATTGAATGAATAATTTGAAGACATGGCATGGGGCTGATGAAAATAAACCTAGCATTGCAGAACCATTATTCACTAATTGAATTATTAATTCATATTTGGATATTGTGGAGTTTCCATTATCATTATTGGATATTTATATTCACAGAGCCTACTCTATAAAGCGGTTATATACTCTTATGTGAACTAATATTAATTTGAATATCAAATGATTTTCTACTGCTCTCTAAATCCTGCCATGGACCCCTCCACTCTCCTCTTCCTGATACCACTCTATCTCCTGCTCCTCGCTATTATCATAAATTAGCACCTTCTCTCCTTACCCTCCTAGCAACTCTCTCCTAATCCTCTCAAAAAGAATTTAGCAATACTACTATAAGGCAAAATTAAAAATTGCAGGGAAGCTAGTCTTCATAGTTTCTACGCAATTTTCTTCAAAATCCCAACATATATCATTATTTTTTTCAAGGACACAATGAATGTAAAAGGTCTAAAGAATTTAACATGCTCGAGTTGCATTGAAGAAGATGGTAAAGAGAACCAAGAGTCCAAAACCTAGCTAAAGCCTATCCATCTTCAAGTTAGGGTTAAATATTTCATAACTTTCTACAAGAGTAAACCATCTTCAAGTTGCGGCCAAGATACTTATGGAAAAGAAAGATATTTTCTTTCTCAATGGTATTATTTATTATGTGAGTCCCTTACAAGACTAGTAGGATCTATACCTAAGGTTTGGTAGAGGAAATAATAAAATTTTGAAAGATGAATCAATGTGAAGATCTACAACTAGCAATGCAAGAGAAAAGTGCAAACTAAGAAATAAATTTGATGGAGCATAAAAGAATGAAGATGGTGAGGACATCAAACCTTAGAGGGTCTACCAGAGGCATGGTCGTCGATCTACGGCCACGATT
Source organism: Dendrobium catenatum (assembly GCF_001605985.2). Classification (NCBI taxonomy): domain Eukaryota; kingdom Viridiplantae; phylum Streptophyta; class Magnoliopsida; order Asparagales; family Orchidaceae; genus Dendrobium; species Dendrobium catenatum. The sequence continues at coordinate 97,491 of NW_021319417.1, forward strand.
GCATCACTTTACTTTTGATCTTCATTGTATTAGAATTATTTGTATTAGTTTATTTTGTGTTATGAGTTATTATTGTATTTTTCATTTATACCCTCATTTGAGGGCCTAGTCATGTGTAAGCCCCTAGGGGCAAGTTGGTCTTTTGTTTTTCTTTCATTGGAATGAGGCTATTTAAAGGCCACCACCTTCTCCTTAGAGGCTAATGAATAATATTATGAAAATTTCGGCACTTCTATATTTTGAGAGATCTTGAGAGCTTTGGAGAGAAATCCATAGGTGGGGGAATCGGATCATCAACCAGCCGCGGGAAACATCCAGGCTTGTGGTTACCTTCTCCTTCTTTCATCCCTTCCTCCTCCCTTAAGCCGCCAGCCTCCCCACCAAATCCTCCATTAACCACCGGACATTACACCATTCCCCACCCCTCAGCCAAAACCCCCCACCACCTCTACAATCTTAGCCAACCACCCTTCCTCTATCCCAAACCGCCGGCTCCTTGAGTCCTCCCCTCCACCTAACCACCACTCACAAACCCTAACCCTAGCCTCTGGTTTCACCCAATCCCAATCCTCTTGCCACCAAAATTCAAACCTCTCATCATTACTTTCATTTCCCTACACAACCACATTTTGAAAGCTTTGATTTCAATTATTCAATCAATTTTGAATTTTGAAATATTTTCTAAAATAGAACTCTATTTTAGGAAAGTTTCTCAAATCAAGCCCAAATCAATTTTGAATTGGATGGGATTTAAATCATTTCCCTTAATTTGGGGGCTTTAAGTGAGCAAGCATTAAAACACCTTCCGTAAACCTCAATCCACCTCACCAAGCCGTTGACCCCTCTCCCTGTATCTCTCTCTCTCCCCCCACATTAACTCCCCTCCTAAATACTCCAATCAAATATCTCATTTAGGAATTATTTTCCTTTTCTTCCCTACTTGAAATTCAAAATTCAAAACCCCCTAATCCCTCCCAATCTAATCTGAATTTAAAACTTCAAATTATGGGAAATTAATCCCTTATCTTTCTCTTTAGTCGCCGGCCTCTCCTCTCTCTCTATTTCTCCTTCCTCTTTGTTCTTTCACTTTAGTTTCCCTCCAACAATACTGCCTATGTCAATTACTTGGTTCTTCTCGATCTAGAACCACCCCATTGAAGATCGGAAGCCTACACAGTTGTTGTCTAGATTTTTGGACGTGGAAAGTGCTGTCTAGAAGGTTCAAGCTGTTGTCCCGTAATATCAACAAACTCCTACTGTTGTTCCGTTGTTCGTAAAGTACCCGAAAGCAGTTCAGAAACTCCAGTATTTTATTATTAACCTTTTGATGCATACATCCGACAATGGACGATATTCAAAGGGAAGAGTTGAAGATCGACGACCGAGATCACTCTGTTTTATTTTAGTTTATTAATTGTATCTTGATTTAATTTTACAATTTTCCCTTTTTACCCTTTCATTTAAGAGCCTTGTCTTATGTAAGCCCACGGGAGAAATTTATCTTTTAGTTTCTTTTGAGGCCTATATATAGAGGCCCCGTCTCTTGTATTAGGTATAATGGATTATTAATTAAAAAAAAATGTTTCTGCACTCTTGTTCTTTGGGAGAACGTTAGTGAGAATCCCTCTGGAGGGAATCGTAGTTTCCACTAGCCGCAGGATGGGTAGGTCCGGGCTTGTAGCTTGAAGTCCCTTGGTGAAGGGCATCGTACCACCCGTCAGTCTTCGGAAGAGTCTAAGGCTCGCGGTTCTATCTTTTTTTCTTTGTTTTGTTTTTCCTTATTTCCCTAAAATGCCACCTCCTCAAGGCCTTCCACCAAAGCGTCGATCCTCTCACCCCATCACCTCCACACCATCGGCCTACACCAACCCCTCCCTTTCTCCTCCCTCCCCTTGGCCGAAATCCACCATGACTCCACCCACCCACCGGCCACCTCCTTCCGTAGCCCCACATCCCTCCAAAATTCATTTTTCCATATTTAAGTTGTCATTAATTTGGAAAGATTTTAAATTCAAATTAATCTAATTTGAATTTCAAATCCATCCTTATTAATTACATTAATTTTGGAAACTTCTTTCATTCAATTTATTAATCAATTCTGAAATTGATTGGTTAATTAATCCCTAGCCCAAATACATTGAACCTAGACACCCCTATTTCCCCCTCTTGATTACCTTCCTAAATTAGATTTTGTTAATTTGGAAAGTCATTCAATTTTGAATTTAAATAAATTTGAATTTCAAAACATTTTCAATTTAATAAATTCTATATTAGGGAGCCTCCTCCAATTACACTCAATCTGAAATTAATTTTAGATTTAATTCCCCCAATCCCATTTAATGCTTGATCCACATACATTGTATGTGGACACTTTTCCTCCCTCTACATATGGCCGACCCCCTCCCTCACCTCCTCTCTAATTAGTGCCTCTCCATTAAGGCCCTCAATCAACTCCAATCACCCCTAGTAACCGCCGGCCCCCTTCCCTCATCAATTCCCAATTAATCCATCCCCAATTAAGGTGATTTGAAATTCAAATTTTCCATCCACTTCCCCTTTTTTTTTTGAAATATGAAATTAAATTCAGATTTTAATTGTCCAAATGAACCCTCCCTCCATATACGTTTTACATCACCTTTCCTACATCTTGATGAAGGTATGCTTTCTCCCAGATCTCATATCTTCTAAGTTATCTTTAATTGTGGCTTTGATTGACTCATAAAGATCGTATTAACTCTCTCCTCCAAGCCTAGTAATTTAGGAGTGAGTGAGGGATTCCTCATAGCAAATAATCTCATTGTTAACATAAGGATTTCTTGTTGGAAACCTTTCATGTATGCTATGTTTTGAATCATTGATTATTTTGTGATCTTAACTTCTAGTTGTGTGACTTGGCCTAAGCTAGTCTCATCTCTTTCTTGTTTTATTTCATCGTTTAATCACTACAAGTATTTTAGTTAATAACATAGTTTAAAATTGCGCAATAAGAGGAGCGTCTCTGCGCAATTTTCCCCCCAAGAGCCTCATTGCTAAGCAATTTTGGGACTTGGTGAGGCTTATGCCTCATGGAACCTGAGGCGCGCCTCAGAGATGCAATTGCGCAATTTTTGGTGAGGCGTACGCCTCATGAAACATATTGTATATGCTGGTGTCAAGGGCTCGAACAGGGGAAGACAGGTAATGACATGTTCATAGCTGTCAATGGCGCAAAATAGCGCGCGCCATGGCGCACGGCGCCATGTTCATGGCGAGGCGCATGTGTTTAAAATAGCGCGTGCTATTTGCGCCACATGTGAGCCATGGCTCATTGCGCAGGGCGCAAAATAGCGCGCCAAATTATTTTTAAATTTCCGTATTCTTATGAATATTTTTTATATTTAAAAATATATCTATATTTTAAGATAAACAACTATTCATTGCCCTAATTTTACGAAAGATTTTATGTTTGCTGCATCCGCCGAACACATCCCGTAGTCCCTAAGTCGAGGTCGCTGAATCTATCACGAAGTCGAAGGTTTTCTATTTGCTGCATTCGCTACTTCCGCCGAATCGAGTCGAATCTGTCCCGAAGTTGAAGTCATTGTTTCTGCCGAATCGTCCCGCAGAGTAGTGGTTTTGCCAAATCCGCCCCCTCCGTCTGTTCCAATAAAAAATCTTACCAGCTGACTCTGATTTGCAACTTCCGTCTGTTCCGCACAGCTCTGTTGTTTTGCACGGCTATTTCTTACAAGAATTTACAACTTAACTGGTATGCTCGGTACCGCTAGGTATATGCTGGATACTGCTCGATAAAGCTAGTTTCTTGCTTTGTACCGCTCGGTACAACTAGGTACCAGCTCAGTACAACAAGGTACATGCTCGGTACACACTCGGTATTGCTAAGTACATGCATGATACCGTTCGGTACAGTTATGTAAATGCTCAGTACCGCTCAGTACATGCTCGGTACCGCTCAGTACATGCTCGGTACAACTAGGTACACACTCGGTACATGCTCAGTATTGCTAAGTACATGCATGATACCGCTCGGTACTGCTATGTAAATGCTCGGTACCGCTCGGTACCGCTAGTTACATGCTCTGTACTGCTCAGTATAGCTCGGTACAACTAGGTACATGCTCGGTACCGCTCTCTAATTTACATACAAAGTTACAAACGAATTTCAAAATTCCTCTTGCAAATAAATTTTGTTCCGGGGGCGCTGCCCCCGGAAACTCCCGCGACCTGATCGGGCAGGTCAGACCCTGCAAGGGGCAGCGCCCCCTTGGACCCCCTGGCAACCCCCATATTATGTTTCTTGGACAATATTATGTTTCTTTTATCTAAATTTGTTTGCTTTTAGGTGATCATAAAATATCAGATTCAGTTCAATCTTTAAAAAAAGATCCAGCATGGAAATATGCTATACTAACAAATGAATCCGACAACAACAGTGTGACATGCATTTTTTGTGGTAAAATAACAAAAGGAGGAATTACACGCCACAAACAACACCTCGTTGGGGGTTTTAGGAATGCAAGGCCTTGCTCTAACTGTCCCGAACACATAAAGTCTGAAATTAAGGCATTCATGATGAAAAAAAAAAAAGATTTAAAGGAACAGTTTAATGACATATCAAATGTCAACCTTGCTGAAGGAGTAGACTTTGATGTGATGACAGATGATATTTTAGTTGCTAAACCATCCAAAATGTTGCAGACAAATAAATCTAACACATCTAGTCAAGGATCGACATCTACATCTATCTTCAAAACATCACGACCTAAAGGTCCATTAGATACTTTTCTTACACCAAATCCTGAAGATGTAGTAAAGCATAGAAAAGGTCAGTTTAACAAAGAAATGGATACAGCTAAAAAGAAATGAGGGGAAGGGCTGTTCAAGTGTTCAGTAGATGGATGTACGATGCTGGGATTCCATTTAATGCTGTGAACTATGATAGTTTCCCTGCTATGGTGGAGGCACTTGGGCAGTTTGGACCTGAAATAAAACCTCCTAGTTATCATGAGGTACGAGTTACTTGTTTGAAGAAAGAGGTTGGACATACACATGAGCTATTGCGACACCATCAAGAAGATTGTATACGATATGGTTGTTCTCTAATGGCAGATGGATGGACGTCAAGGAATGGGAAAAGCTTAATCAATTTTCTTGTTAATTGTCCAAGAGGTAGTGCATTCATAGAATCAATTGATGCTAGTTCTTTTTCGAAGAATGCCGTGAAAATGTTTGAACTTTTTTGCAAGTATATCGAGGTTATTGGACCACATAATGTGATCCAAGTAGTCACTGATAATGCATTCGAAAATGTTCTTGGAGGTTTGTCACAACTTTTATTCTAAAGTTATGTTATTTCATGAAGAATTTGTATATATCTTAACTTAAATTATAATGACATCATAGGAAAATTATTGATGGACAAATATCCTCACATTTATTGGACTCCTTGTGTTGCTCACTGTTTGGATTTATTAATGGAGGACATTTTCAAAATTCAAAAGCTAAGGGGATGCTTTGAGAAAGCAATGACAGTACACAGTTTTATATATTCTAGGTCTCGCTTACTTGAGTTAATGAGAATGTGCACAAATCAAAGAGCAATTGTCAAACCCGCAAAGACTCGCTTTGCAACAGCTTTCTTAACTTTACAACGTTTTCATCAACAACAACTGAACTTGAAGAAAATTTTTACTTGTGAGAAATTTTATCTTGGGTCCTTATGCGAAAGAGGCTAAAGCAAAATAATCTCCGCATACAATCTTACAGCAATCATTTTGGAACACTATAGTGTATGCCTTAAAAATAGTTGATCCTTTATTAAAGGTTTTTAGATTGGTTGATGGAGAGAAAAAGCCCCGCTTACATATATGAAGCAATTAATAGAGCAAAAGAGGTAATTGCTGCAAGCTTCAATAACAGTGATAAGTATGATCAAATTTTCAAAATGATTGATAGAAGATGGGAAGTGCAATTACATCGGCCTCTACATACAGCGGGACATTTTTTAAATCCTGAATATTTCTTCAATAACCCTGATATTGCCAAGGATAAGAAAATAGTTGATGGTCTTTATCAATGTATTGGAAGATTATCTCAAGATGTAGCTGAAGAAGATAAAATCAATAATGAATTAAGTTTATACATTAGGGGTGAATAACTTTTTGGTATTCCTCCAGCTGTAAGACAAAGAACTACCCGATCTTCAGGTATCATTATTTACAAAAAAATTAAGACTGATTGGTGGTTGGCATATGGATAAGGAGCTCCCAATTTACAAAGCTTTGCTATCAAAGTCTTAAGTTTAATATGTAGTTCATCTGGATGCGAACGCAATTGGAGTATTTTTGAACATGTAAGTATTTTACAATGTATATGTTGATTTTTTATATATGTCATAATATAGTAATGTAATAATATTTTAATTGCAGCTTCATAGCAAACGAAGAAGCAAATTGGATCATGGTCGCTTAAAGGATTTAGTTTATGTGAAATATAATAGAGCACTGATTCGGAGATTCAATCATCGTGATGTCATTGATCTTATTTCTTTGACTGAGATAGATGATGCAAATGAATAGCTAACAGAAAAATTAGATGATGAATCTGATGAAGAAAATGACTTTATTGCTGGAGAGGAAGATTTAACTTGGGCAAGTGTTGCTAAAGCTACTGGTGTTTATGATAAAAGTTATAATATTCGGAAAAGATCTAAAGGGAAAGAGAAAGAATCTTTAATTAGGCATGATGTTGTTATTGAAAATGATGATGAGAAGGGTGATGAAGAGGATTATGAAGTAGGAGACAATGTTGAAGAAGATAATGAAGCTTTTTTAATATTTGCTGATGATGATGATACCCAAGAAGAGTAAATTAAATTCTTATTTTGATCTTTTAAAAAAATATTGTAATATTTGAATTATGAGATATTTGGATGTTACTTAGTCGAACTTATATATGTTATGGTTGTCTTTTATTATTATGATAGCTTGTATTTCATTTTTAATAATATTTCATTTTCATGCTTATTATTTTATATTTTTTATATAGCTTTCATCATGTTCAAAATAGCGCGCGTCGCACCGTGCGCTATGTGCCATGGCTCCAAATGGACCTTTGCGCCATGATGCTCCATTCGCCGTTAATAGGTATGGACATGTTCATTCTCCTGAAAGATTGCTCATTGCATGAATAGTCATTTATTATGGGATTAAAGAAGACATTGATGCATGCAATTTCAATCAAAGTCATAATGCAAGCAATATAACCATTGTTTTGGGCTTGTATTGAAGAGGGAGGGGGCAATTTCCCAAAAAAAACCCGAAAGGATTTTGCAAGCATATCTTCATAGAGTATATTGATTTTTTCTAATATATATAAATAGTAAAGTGATTAATTGAATGTGAATATAAAAATCAGCTCAAGCAAAGTTAAAGTTAAAGTTAAAGTTAGGCCCCCTTTAAATATTTCTTGCTTTGCCACTGGAGAAAGTGCTATGCCTATTAATCTAAAGGTCTGATTAGGATGAAAATATTTTTTTTGCAAGTTAATGTGGGCATTATAACTTTCTCTTTTGAAAAAAAAAATCAAATTTGAAGGCTTTTTTTAATAGTTATCGTACTCTAATATATTTAACTATAAGAAATTACTTTCCACCAATAATATTTAAAAAAAATGCAACAAAATAAGCAATAGAGAAACAATGAGTGGCATGGATATGAAATACAAATTAGTAAAAATGTCATCCCAAACGGACCCTAAGAGATAAGTGTGTAAAATTGAAGATAATGAAGATTTGGCATTTATAGATACAATTGGAGATGAAGATGCCTCCACTGAAGACACATGTAGTGATGGGAGATGATTGAATTTTAGATATTTTTTTCTTATTTGTACTTTGGGAGTCCTGATAGACTTTAATTTGTAGTTTTTTACTTTGAATTATGCTATGAGATGCATATATTGCATCTTTTTTTTTTCCACTAAGTTCACTTCTATTTTAGATATTTTTATTGTATCATAGACTCTTACTGTTATTAATCTATTAGAATATTTAAATTCTCATTTACGCAACTCTTCGTCCGTGAGGTTTACGCCTCACACCGCCTCGCCTCACGGACGAAAAACGCCTCCAGGCTTAATTACGCAATTTTAAACCTTGGTTAATAAAGCTCTCTAAATTAAATTGTGCAAGATTCTTTTCTATCATCGCTTAGGCATTGAAGTCCTGCATCAGAAGAGGTTCAAATTCTCATATATATATATATATATATACACCTTTTGTACAGAGAACATTAAATCAAATATATTTCTAAAGCTTAGCACTACAGAATAACTATAAAAAAAGTTTGAGAAAAATGCTAAACTATGGCATTTCAAGTTGTATGCAAAGATAGTTCCATGATGGCTAAACTAAAATCCACTAGGGAGATATTCAAGGATCTCTATTAAGAAAAATGTTTTAAAAGTCACAGTTGTAATCAATAAAATAGGATTCAACATTATTTGACACCAAATGGAAATTTATTAAGTCAGAAGGATTACTGCAACTGATCAAAACGTTTAAAAAAATTAGAAGGAAAAAAAACCACCCGTGCTGCTAAAAAATGCACAAAACAATTGTCTTTTAAACAAAAAAAAAAACCTAGCTCAAAGAAAATGATGACCATATCATTCATTTAAACCAAGATTTGAAACCAATAAGAAAATAAGATCAAGCCTCTCTAAATCTACACAAGGGAGAAAAATTCCTTGGCATTATTATACTCCTCCAAATATCACTATTCTATAAAAAATAGCATCTAATATCAAGAAAGTTCATTTTGAAATGTAGACTTGATGCTAAGCACATAGTACTTATAGTAGCACAAAAATGCTTAATTAAAAATGTAAAATGCAGCTAGATATTGTACCTGCTCAAATTCTGATACCCAACCTTTGGAACCATGTTGTTTCTCAAAAGAATGAGCCCAGGACTCGGGGTCTTCATTTCTCCTTTGTTGACTGAATTCTGTAATCCAATTATCAGATGGATGGGGAACCCCTGGTCTTAAAACAGCTTGAGAATTATTCCAGTATTCCTCAAGTTCTGCATAAGGTCCTTGCATAGGTCCTCTTGCAACCTGATTATTGTCAATGTCTAGACAATGCAGGAATGCACTAACCTAACATAGATATCAGTGAGGAACATAATTAGAAGAGAACAAATGACTCGGAACTATTAGGTTATATAGCAGTCAGCCATTTCAGAATAAAAGCTCAAATATGAAACAAATAAAAAAGAGCATATATGGTACATGAAGACCTGCTAATGAGGCGACTGGAAAGAATTGAGTGAGCATTATGCTTGCAATAGCAAAAAGACTGTTTCAGTTCAAAACCATAATCTCCTAAATCACAATGGGCAACATCAGATGATTGCGTTGGCCCCATCACAAACAAAATAAACAAAAACTTCGCAGTGTCATTTTAAGATTTGAAAAATACTTTTACAGGTAGCAGTATAATCCAAAAACTTGCTATGACAACGTAGAAAAAATTCAACCAATACACACATGCATACATAATCCATGCATGAGCAAAACATAAGATTTACTTAAAAAAAAGGCTGCCTGAATATGTTTGTGCACTTATGTTATTGCAAGAACAAAATTCTATTTACTTCAAAAATAGTCTACCATGGGGACATTTTGTGCATGAGGTTTTACTTTAAAAAATAATCTCCCTGAAGATTTGAAATAAATTACTAGGATCACAAACTAGACAATTTCCAGATAGTAATTGTTTGATCATTTTGATATGGTAGTCAAAAAAGCGCATTATTCGTGAATAACTCATGCTTAACTCAATAAGGGCTCAAGTATCGTTCAATTTTGTACAACAACAACATCAAGCATTTATCCCACTACATGGGATCGGCAACATGAATCATTTTCCTCCATTGTGTCCTATTAAAAGTCAAATTCTCGTCTAAATCTAATAAAGAAAGGTTATTCCTAATATTTTCTAACGAAGTCATTTTAGGTCTGCCTCTACCTTTCTTAACATAAGTCAAATCTAATACCTCCACTCTCCTAACCAGGTCATCAGAAGGCCGCCGTTTTATGTGACCAAACCATCTAAGGCGACTCCCTCTAATCTTATCTTCTACTGGAGCTACTTCAACCTTTTCATGTATATGCTCATTTCGTATCCTATCTCTAAGGGTAAAGCCACTCATCCACCTGAGCATCCTCATCTCTACCACACCTAACTTAGTATTATGCTTCTCTTTTAATGGCCAACATTCGGCACCATAAAGCATTGCAGGCCTCACCACCATCTTATAGAATTTTCCCTTAAGTTTGAGGGGTACTTTTCTATCACACAAGAAGCCCAATGCATTCCTCCACTTCAACCATCCAACTTGAATTCTGCTGATAATATCCCCATCTATTTCACCATCACTTTGAACAATAGATCCAAGATATCAAAAACGTGTACTCTTATTAATGACTTGATCGCCCAAAGTCACAATCCCCTCACTAGGTCTATTACTACTAAAATTACACTTCATATATTCCGTTTTAGATCTACTCAAGCGAAAACCTTTAGGCTCTAAGGTTGACCTCCATAATTCAAGTTTACCTTCAACTCCCTCTCGTCTTATCAACAAGAAGAATATCATCAGCAAAATGCATACACCAAGGTACATCCTCTTGCAAATGTCTAGTGACAACATCCATGACTAAAGCAAAAAGATATGGGCTTAAGGCTGATCCTTGATGTAACCCAACTGAAACTTGAACAAAAATTTTCTAACTCCTTTACTACTCATTTACTAGATGAGCAAACAACAAACAAGAGCAAACTTAATTATGTTAATAAAAAAAAAGCTCAATAAAATTAAGTAAATATAGAAAGATAAGTTAATGGACATATATTTATGGATGCACTTGCAAAAAATTTATTTCTATAGATACAAAAAATTCATTTTTAATCATATATTTTACTATTAAAAATCAATAGACAACACTTCTTAGGTTCTATGAAATTAAAATAGGTTGTACTATGAAAGTCAAAATTATTTTGTCGTACAATTTGAGTCACCAATCCAAAAAATTATCAATGCTTTTGCTGGTCAAAGAACTGGGCTTTTTTAGTTTACATTTCGTATTCCACAAAAAATAAATAAAATGAACAAAACCCAATTTTTCAGCTTGTTAATGAACTTGAGCTTCATTGCATTCAACTCAATGTTTAATGAACTGAAAAAAGACCTGAACTCATTCATTTAGATTATTTACAACTGGTGATTTTATAAATGTGGATTAATCTCCACTAAGAGTAAAATTGCAAACCAACCTGTTCATTAATATACTGATCACTTTTATCAGCAAAAATATGCCTGGCCATGATGCAGCTACGATCACGTATGCATCGTTTATCACTTTCTGACAAACCCAGAGCAGGAAGAACAGTTGGGCGAAATCCAAAATGATCACGATCACTATTCACAAAATAGTGCAAGAAATTGGATAGAACCCTTTGTGGTGGTCCTGTAGAAAAAAAAATCAACAAATAAAAATTAAAAAAAGAATTGAAATGCAATAACATATTCCTTTTGAATTTTAGGGGCACAGTAATAACTTCCAGTAATCTTTGCATTCATAAATAAAATAAGCTATGAAGATTACCCAAGCTTGGCTAGAAAGACAAGAAAGAAGTTAGTTTTCAAGGGTTAATCAAGCGCAGCTTCATTCCACCAAAATACATTATTAATATGGCAATGCAAATAAATTAGTAAACATGACTACGGAGGTCATTTAGAAAACCGGAAGACGCTTCCTCACAACTCATCCTCGATCTTAGAAGATAACTAATAAGCTCATCTAACTATAGAGCCTGATTGATAAAACATGTGCAAGGTAATTCTGTGACAAGGTGATTATTGCACCAGTAGTGCAACCACCTCAAAATGCCACAACAAACACAACAAGTTGACCACCTGAACTCTCATAAAGAATGCAACATTATAATCCTTTCTATATACAATTAAATAAGTATTCTCAACAAAAAATTGGGGTATTCTAAAAGTTACAAAGCTTGAGCAGATCAAAAACCTGATTTTCATGAGTAAGACTTATCTCTTCTGCAATTAACTGCAGCAAAACCAATCTCCTTGCTATCATGGTAAAAACTACATACAATTTCAAACTTAATGACATACGACAAAAATGAATAAAAAATAAATGACGTCCAATCAAAAGGGATTATGCCTGAATATATAACCAGTAACACAAGTCCAAACAGAAGAAAACCAAAAAGACATTTAAAATTGAAAAGTAACCCATTCCAAACTGTTACATAAAGTAAAAGTGAATCCAACTATCATATTACCATGGCAGGTTTAAAAAACAATATGAGAAAAAAGAGAACTTGCAAAATGGATGAGAAACTCTACCATCCCATGTTTGGTGAATATTGGAATTCACACTACCATCATATATCTGCTCGAATTCAGCAAAACGACCTTCACTCTCCCTGATCCCACCAAGGGGAAGAACTGGAGGTCGATGAATTTCACCCCAGGCATCTTCAAAACTCCCATTACCACCAGAATGAAAACCACGAATAAATTCAGAGCTCTGTCATATGTTAGTATGGTTAGAAGATTTCAAGAATACCAAGATAGAACAGATGCAGAATAAGAATTTGCCTGAGCATTTGATTGCTGATATAGCTGATCCTCATATTCAGAACCTGGAATGCTTGTAAATTGAGCTTCAGGTCTCAAGTCTGAAGAGGCATTAGGTACCGTAACCCGGCTTTCTGGAAGTCCTTTCAAATCCTGCTTAGTAACAGTTTCCATAAACGGAAACCATCAGAAAATCCCTTTTAAAAATATAACTTGATCGCCCAAAGATGCAAAAAGAAATGTATCATTGACAAGACTGTACAAACAAATATCTTGCTATGAAACATGCCTTACCACCACCTGTAATCTAGGGTAAATCTTAGAATGACATTGGTAAAATAACAACTTTTGAATATGATCTTCCCCTACTTTAGCTATCATTTAGCAGTTTGTTCAACAGCATAAGAATGTGAAAGGCCCTCCCACCAAAACCAAACTTCTTTGCTATATAGTAAATGATCATAAAAAATATTGACCCAAAAGTAGATAAGCTCAGCTACAAGATAAGTTAACACCATATAAGAAAAATGCAGCAATAAAAAAAATCTAAATTTGACAGAATAAAGCTTCACCACCCAAACAAATCTACTGAAAATATAGGAGCGGCTACACTTAGATTACATAGACCAATCAAACTGGGAAGAGGAGTTGATGAGGACATCGAAGATCAACGGCTACGATCGTGTCTGTTTATTTTGATGTTTTTGAATTGTTATTTGTAATTTTCCCTTTCTACCCTTACTTGAGGGCTTTGTCTTATGTTGGCCCTAGGGGCAATTATGTCTTTTATTTTTCCCTCATGTATTTGGCTATTTAAGCCTTCCCCTTCCTCTTGGAAAGGATGATGAATATTGATATGAATTTTTCAACTTGGGTTTTGGATCTCTTTGTGAGTTCTAGAGTTCTCTTTGTGAGTTCTCGAGTGAGGAATAACCTAGGAGAGGCTCAAAGCAATACCCAACAGCCCCTTGGTGGAGCTCTTGGTTTTCTACCTAATTTCTTCTTCTCCTCTATAGACTACCACAAGCCAAGTTCAAGAGTGGAAGAAGCCGAAACCTCCACTAGCATCGCCACCCTTGGAGCTCCAACCCGTCGGCCACCCTAGCTCCACCGGTCAGCCACCTTGCCGTCGGCCTCTCCCCTCTCCACCACTTCCCCTCATGCCCCCTTCCCTAGCCTTCTGTGGAATTTGAATTTCGAAATTCAAATTCTTTCCAAATTTGGAAATTCCATTTATGGAAACTTTTGAATGAATTCAAATTGAAAATTAAATTGATTTGGATTTATTTAAAATTTTCCTAGTCATCATTCATGTTTGGAAACCCCTCCCTCTTTCCCTAATTCCCTCTCTCTCTCTCCATACCGCCGGCCCCCTCTTTGGGCTCCCCATTGATTGTCATCAATACACCCCCTCTAATTTTGAAATCTGAAATTGATTTCAATTAAACCTCCCTCTCATCCCAATTAAAACTGAAATTTATTTCAGTTTTTCTATTTCAATTAAAACCTCCCTCATTCCCATTATTCCTTGCCATTAATGACTCCCTAATCACTCCCTGAATTTTAGCTAATTCAAATTCAATATGAGAGTGATTTATTTCAGCCAATCCTAATTGGAAACAATTAATTAGATAATTCCCAAATGCTGTCACGAGTTTTCCCTGCTTTGTGACCTGTTGTCCAACTGGTTGGAAGATCTCGGATTGCTGTCCCCACCCAAAAGTGCCAAAATCAGCCAGGAAAGTTGTCCAAGGAGGCCTCCCTGCTGCTACCCAGCTGATCGGATACTCACAGTTTGCTGCCATCAATTCCGGGACATCAAAATCAACAAAGAGGCTGTCCAAGAAGACCTTCCCAACTGCTGTCTAGTGAAGTTTGGAGTTTCATTTCACCTATGTCTGCGGGGTTTTGTTCAAGGGTTCGAGAACAAATGTGTTGCTATCCATACGTCCAAGGAGACACCACTGACTGTCTACTTCCTCTCAAGCCCTCAAACCACCACTGGAACTTCGTATAACCTCTTTCTTTGGGTAAACTCTTCAACCCATTCTCTTATCTTCTTACTCTACTTCTCTATTGTGGTGATATCTTGATACATGGAAATCATGCTAATCTTTTATCCGCTAAGGCCTAGTGAATTAGAGAGTTGAGTGAGTGGACACTCCTAGTGATTAATCTCATTGTTAGTCTAGGGATATTTGTGGAAAATCATTCATGTGCGCAACGTTAGATTGACTTGATTGTTATATGATCAACCGTAAGCTCGTTTTCCGTGTGATTCAACCGTAAGCTCGTTTTCCGTTCTTAATGTTTTATCTCGTCGTTCAAATTATTATAAAGATATAATTATATGTTCTATCTAAAATTAAGTGTGCAAATTCATTATGAAACTCATCTTCGCATGTACGTTTCACATCAGGAGTACATACAATATTGCATGGAGAGAGTACATGCACTTTTTTGTATGGGTTTGTTTTGGGACTTTAGCTTACTCCATTTAAAATGCACAGGTCAGTAACTTTGCTTTAAACGAAGTTGGATTTTCCAACTCAAATGGTTAAATTTGAAATGGGCAGGTCAGTAACCTTACTTTTTAAGGGAAACTCAATTGTCCAATTCCTGCCATATTTAGCAGCTTGTTAAAATCCTAATCTTACCTCATAAAAGTCCTATCTAATGCTCAGCTTGTTGGTTTAGCGCAAACATGACAGAAAGGGCAAGTAAGTTGGTCATTCAGGTGGTAATGTCCGCCATATGAAATGCTTCCAATAAGTATATTCTCAAGTATCGATAGATAGAAGGAAGCTTCCAAGTGAAAACCACTTTAAGAATTCCTTTTTCTTAGCAAACTGATTATCATAATACCCAAAATGGACAGACTCTTACCTTAGCTCAGAATGGCTAGGAAAAGACAGAAGACAAAAATTCACCGCACATAATAAGTGGTTCTACATTAACTATTGATTTAAGTATTAACTTGTTAGAATTTAATCATTTAATTAATCAATTATCTTATTAAATAGCTGTGAAAGAACTGAATAAATAAGAGAAAATCAAAGTTGTGTTACATAAAGTAAAGACTTATAGACTAAGCATTCTGCTTTAAGAAAGATTTGTGTTGTTCCAGGTACTTTGCGTTCAGTGCATTCAGAAAGTGGAGATCTCACTGACCACTATGAATATGGCGTTTTCAGAGTGAACTTCCATCCCTTTCACTCAGTAAATAAATTTATACAATGATAAAGATGCCTCAAATAAGCCATTAATGCAACAAAATTTTTTAATATTGTGATTTCCTTTACAACAATTAATAACTAGAAAATATACTTTGCCCATTTTGGTTAATAAAAAAAGTGCAAAGAAAAAATTGCCTCAACTTTGTGATCTATAACTATAAAATTTTATTAAAAAGCTTTATTAATCAAACATTATAAAATATATCACTCATAACTCTCCAAATGTAAATTGAAATCTAATATGAAGTTAAAAGATCTACCTAATGTCATTTTCTTTAGAGCTAAATTCATTTAACTTTTAGATCAATTTTAATTATACGTAAACCTTACGCTCAATATGCTCTTCCAAAATGATTTCTTCCAAAAAAACATCAAATTATATAGAATTTTTTTATCATTCCTTATATTTCTTCTTTAAGAAATTATTGCATTTGCCTCTAATGCATCTAACAAGATCAAAAAATTTTAAATCTCATGTTTATTGACTAGTCATTTTATATCATATCAATTTATCCTTCCTCTGCCCATAGCATATCATATGAATCATCAAAATTTGTATCTTTTGATATGTTCACTACCTCTTGCAGGACTTCTCACTTTCTTATAATCAGCATAAAATTTATTAATATTTATCTTTTTTCACACTTTAAGAGCACATATCATTTTTTTAATAACGTTTAAAGCAGCTTGTTGAACCTCCAAGTATCCAAGCTAATGTAGGATCAATTTCAAGCATTTTCTAAAAAATCTATGGCAATCTCATTAATGACCCAATTTACACTATTTGTTTAGTTAATAATAAGTCATATTGTTTTGGACTTATGGCATCTTTTTTATGTGTGACATGAACTCAATTCATGAAGGACCATAAGATTGCTTCAAAGCTTTAGATTGAAATATGGATCCCAAGATATACAAGCTTTAAGAATCAGTTTAGAAAAGTTTTGTCAAGAATGTACGAAGACATCAAAAGTAATTTTAAAAACTGTTTTCAAAGTCTTCCTTCTCAACCATGGGCTGAATGGACCAAATCTACCTTGTTTCAAGATTATTAAAGCCCAATCCAGCCTGACTCTGCTACCACAAGTCCATAATCACCTGCTTCTTATACTAGGCGCGCAATGAACCACATGGCGCCGCAATCATTTCCAGCAATCCATAAGGGCTGTAATTTAAATATTTTCATCATGTGATTCATCATCTGCACTATAGTTTGATCCAGGACTCAAAAGAATGCGAGTACCCAGAGATATCCCATCCAGATTAAGACCAGACCGCACAGCTCTTAGCAGAGGGAGCTAATTTAAGCCTATGATGTTTCGCAGAGAGCACCAACTCTCAAGGCAAACTAAAGCTTCTCTTTGAGTAGTGTGTGCAAATGCTCCTCAACACGCAAAAAAACTACAAACTCCCCTAGCAAAGGAATTTATCCACGACGCTTCGACGATTAAACTCATGTATTTAACAACAAAACGAAAACACGGAACAAGTAAAGTAAACAATTTCTGATGCAAAATAAAACTAAATTGAACAGAACTGTAACATTAAATTTACATAAAGAACTAGAAACTACTAAACTATTCATAAAGGGCAAAAAAACCCAGATATAGAACGGCCAATCCAAATTCTCAAGGAAATATTAAAGGCAGACAATTAAAAAAAAAAAAACCTAAGAAGCACCTGGGCTTTCATGGATGATCCCAGGATGGCGTTCGCAAGGGCACCGAAGGGATTCGAGGACGATGAGCTACCGGGGACGGCGCAGGCCGCGCCGCCGGTGACCAAGTCCCTCATCGCCATCTTCGCCAAGATTTCGACGCGGTGGATTCCGACCAAAGAGATTTCCACCTCACTTACCTTTCCGTTTGGTCCACAGGGTCTCGAGAACCACCCCAAAAACAATAAAAATTTATACTTTTGCTTATTTTTCTGAATTATAATTGGTGCGTCGATAGGATCGCGCGAACGGGAGAGCTATCTTCAGAGTCCGGTGCGAGACGATACGGTAACCAGAGTGATGCCGGATATGATAATTTTCTACCTGTTCTTAAAATAATTTTTTAATATAAAAATTTATAGCTTAATAAAATTTTATATTTAAAAATTATTTTAGCAAATAATCAAAAAAATTTATCTTAAATGAAATTTTAGATTTCATTTCTTTTTATTAATGCTTTTAAAAACAGTTTTATAGTATAAAATTTTCAAATTAAAAAAAAATTACTGAAAAGCTTTTTTAAAAATTAATAAGAAAATCTTTTCAAAGGAAACCTTTTTTTTTCTCAAAGGAAGTCTTAAATTTTATTTGAGATAGCTTTTTACTATTCTTAAAATAATTTTTTAGCATAAATTTTTTTTAAATTAAAAATTTTGATACTAAAAATTTACTTTTAAAATAGTAAAAAAATTATTTCGAATTAAGCCTTAGCTTTAGTTCAACCCGAATTCAATTTCATCAAATAAAACCGAACAAACCAAACACAATATTCAAAAAACTTAAATCCTTATAAGTTAATATCAAGTTTGCCTAAAATAGATTCAATAATTCAATTTTGATGAGACAACTAAAAAATAAAAATAATAAACTATAATTTTTGTTTTATATTAAAAATTCATGCTGATAGAAAGAATTTTTTACGGCCTAATCTTTCATGAATATTAAACACATATAGCTAACAAAAAAGAACTTTTACGTAAAAATTCTAGAAGGGAAAAATTATAGGGACTAGTCCAAATTAAATGATCAATTATACATATATTTTACAAGTATGATATTCACCTCAAGTGCAGAAGATTGGGTTACAAAGTATTTAACACAAATTATTTTTTTTGGAATGTGATGGAGAATCCTACAAATGCAATTATATGTTAGTCGGGAAATGGTGATTGGGTATAGGTAATAGATTGACGACAATCGAGTAATGACGGTAATCAGACGGTAATGAAAGAGTTATCATAGACGAGCAACTATTGTCAGATAATGATGGTCAGGCGATAGTAGATGGACGATGGCAATCAGGTGATGATTGTAGTAAGGCAACGATGATGGCTGGCATTGAACGTTAGATAGAGCTCTATAATTCTTCATATCTCTAAGCTCTCTACAAAATCAAGTTCATATCGTCTTCATGCAAAAAATAAAGATCTATATATAATATTTTCAAAGTGGCATTATAATAACTTTGGTCAAAATTTCATAGCACTCTAGCATACGATTCATATTGAATTCTTTGATCATAGATTGTTTATCCAACGTTTAAATGCCTAAAAACCCTCATAATAGAACGATCTTGGGCTCATTAATTTTTTTCGTCAAATAGACTGATTTGATTTTAAGCATTCAAGATTTTGAGATCTTCAAATACATTTAATCTATATTTTAAAGTTTATAATTATAATTCAAGTGAGTGAATTGAGATCATTTAGATTCATATATGATAACTTTTGGTGTCATCTAATTTGTCTTCTCTAGATATTTGGTTTGATGAAATGTGGCAACACCCATGATGGAGTAAATTGGTATTTTTTTAATTATATTAACTAACTAAACATATGACATATAATAAACTAAAATTCAAAATTAGTTAGAAATAATTTTTTTTTTATAAAATTAATATAAAAGGATAAATAAGATTTAAGTAAAGAACAAAATAATTTTAAAGATGAACAAATGGTAACATTGTTTGACTAAATCCCACACTATGATTTTCATAAGTTAAGAATAAATCTAGATATTTATATAAGATACAAAATTATCATCCATCACAAGTTCTTCCATTGGGCGGAATTAATGAAAATCAAAAATAAGATAAAGTAATAGTACAGAGCACAATTTCATCAAAGTATCATACCACAAGTAATGATTTTTTTGTTTTGAATTTATGAAATAATGAATAAAAAAGCACTAATATTAACAAAAGAAAACACTAATAAGAATATAACCATGACACAACTAACAGCTACTCCTCCTTTGACACGTCAAAATGAGAAGAACATACATAAATAAAAGAAAGAATATATATATTATAATCACAAGATAAAATGAAACTCAATCAGTTGTCGAAGGCCCTTTATTTTATGGAGGGTGATTCATGTACTCGCGAACTTGGGTGAACAAGTTCTAAAATTATGTTCAATCCTCCTTTTGCTTCTACTGAAGTTGTGCCCAAAAAAAATTATGTTGGGTAATATGATCATCAATTTTATACTAAACTCAGAAGAAAGATTCTATGAATCTTAAATAATTTTGGCCTGATCATAAAGTATGATGCCATAGTCGTATGGTATGATTAGTTCATTTAGGGGATTTGTAAAAAAAAAAAAAAATCATTTTTTTTTTAATTTGATCATACGATATGGATAATATAATATGATCTATTCACTCAGAATTTATTTTGATTTGCTCCTGGATATATGGATATTAATTAGGTTAATTTTGTATTTCATCATATGGTATGAGGTGTATCATATAGTATACTTATTTTCTTTTTAAAATTAACATAATTAAAGAAATGAGCTTATGAAGTTTATGCAATTTACTTTAAACTCATCAAATAGTTTGATAGGCATCATATAATATGATTAGTCTTAAATTTTGAATTTTGAATATTTTAGCCATTAATATGACTTGATCTATCATAAACATAAAAAATGTAAAGCCCGTCATATAGTACGATGTCATCGTAGTATATTACAATTGCCAAAGATCAACTTATCTTGGTTGACTATTTCAAAACTTTTTTTTTAATAATTATATAAATTATGCTCTCAAGTGTGATTGGTTATTTCATATCAATCATATAGCTAGCGCATATGAAAAGGCATTACTCAAAATAAAATTTTAAATTATAAACTCTTCAACAATCTTCATTCATCTTGATAGCTTTAGATTTTGCATAGACACTTCTCTCTTAGGCTTAGACCGGGGGGGCGGGCCAAGGGGGACACGTGCCCTCCCCTAAAAAAAAAATTATTTAGATCAATGGCATAAGCCCACATATAACTTAAGCATCCATTATGGTACAACCCCTTGTCAGCTTTCTTTTTATTTATTACTTGCTTTTTCCTTTTCAAGTCTTCAATCCAATTTAAACTCGGAGCAAGCAATGTTTATCTATAGAAAGAGAAAGACTAATGGGGTAAAATATTGAAAGAGAGAGGGAGGAATGACTTTCCATTGTGGGTGGAATGATGAAAAGAGATTTTGGTCAACATGAGAAATTATTATTTTAGTGGCTAAATCTAAAATTGAAATCCTAAAAGGGCTTAAAGCTGATAATTTTAGTGGCTTAACATATAAACAAATTCTCCAACGAGGAAACATACTCTAATTTGTATAGTTGTTCCTTTTAAAATTATTTATTAATCCAAAGAAGTCACCAACATCTTTTTTTGGACACATGAAAAACATCAATAGCTTGTTTTTCTTTTTGCTTCTCTCTTGTGAGTCACGACTTACGACCTTGAGTACAACTTTCGTTTTCTCTTTCGCTCCTCTCTCGCACCTAAAAGAAGACATCCCATGGCAGATATTTATATTTTCTAAGCTCTAACGACCATGTTATTTGCATTCTACTCTTAGATCCGGTAATGAGATGACAAACGAAACTATTTTAATGAGAGAGCGAAAAGAACTATGAGATGACAAACCTTAAATTTATGTTCACTTTGTACTCTTCGATGCACTCATTGTGCAGTAAGATCCACATAGGATTTGATTGTTGGCCCTAATTATTATTATGTTGACTATTCTGGATGATTCATTATTATTGATTGTATTGTGCAAATTACTCATCGTACTGTATGATATGTTATGGTCAATAATCATGCCAACGACTCCTTAGAATGATGAACTTTACACAGATTTTACTGGATGATACTCAATCATACTATTTTGACTTTTACCTGTATATTCTCGATGATACGTTTTAGAAGAATCTTATCATATTGTACAAACCTTCTATCATATTGTAAAAGCAACCCTGATTTATAAAAGAGAAGGGAAATTAACCATTTCATTCACACTTCAAAGTTCCAAATTCCCTCTCCTCTCTGCGCTCTATTTTCACACTAAAATATCTATGGCTCCACTGAAGCACGGTCATGTAGAATTCCTCCTAATGGTGGACCCCATAGGTTCCAATGTGAGGAGGATGAAGATGCTTATGTCTATTATAGAGGAGCCTCCATCACTGATTTATAAATTCTTAATCAAGAAAATCTCTCTTACTATGTACTTGAACTACTTACTACCTCTACACTTCATTTTAACATTTGCCTTACTTTTCCATACCACACTAAGCTGTTATTAGAGTTTTTTTTTTCAAATCTTTGTGTAACCTCCAACCATATTAGTGTCAACCACAAGTTTGTTAATGATATGTTCCTATCACCATAGATGACCTTCATGAGTATATTCACCTTTTAAATACCGGCATTTCTCCACATTTTATATATGGATCTTAGATTATAATTAGACCTAAGTTAACACTTTTGTTTGGAACTCCCCTATACCTCACCAAAAACCCTTAATGAGTTCCTTAAGCTTCAACTCCCGTGTCATTCAACATGTTCTTTGGAACAACATTATACTTAATTATGGTGACAGAGTTAATATCACTCCTCTTCTATCCCTAGTCTTCTACTACTCCTTATCAAACACACAATTTAATGCATATGACATGATCTTTAGATACATTAAAAATCTCACATACATTAGGAGTCCATGGTTTTGACAAAAGTAAAACTTAGATCTATGACACATCATTGATACATCCTAGAAACAAAATATAACCTGACCTATTTTGCACAACTTGGCCATCTTCTTATATTTATCATTGATCACTCCTTTTACATTATGTATAGTGAGCCTTGTTGGGACCCTATAGACATATCAAATTTAGAAGAGGAAGCAGAAGAAGGGGAGAACCACCACAGGATGCCCTCATATTGAGTACAACTACCCATAGGATGCTTAGATGAAGCATTTCGCTTAGCTCGTGTTAAAAGTCAATTCATATATAGAGCATTCGACTTAGTGCTGGGAGTAGTTCAAATAGAAGCATAAAAGGATCGTTAGTAATTCAATGATCAATTTTCTACAATCCACCGTTACTTTCAACTACCATTGCCATTACCTAATTAGGGACCATCCTAAGAGCAGATGTGCTTTATATTTTATTTATTTATTTATTGTACTTTATTTATTTTTCTCTGCTTTTTTTCTTTATATTGCTTTGTTTGTAGCTCAACTTTTTAAAAATATCAAAAGGAGTAGGATGTTGTTGGTCTTGTATTATTTATTTTCATTAGTACAATATTCTTTAAAGTTATGTATAAAAGAGTTATTACTTATGTTCATACACAAGGTGGTTTGACCAATAATTTTCCTATTTCGGTTGGATTACATCAAGGATCAGCCTTAAGCCCATATCTTTTTGCGTTAATCATGGATGTTCCACTAGAAATTTACAAGAGAATGTACCTTGGTGTATGCTTTATGCTGATGATATTCTTCTTATTAATAAAACTAGAGAGGGAGTTGAAACTAAAGTTTAATTTTGGAGGTCAACCATAGAGTCTTAAGGTTTTCTCTTGAGTAGATCTAGAACTAAATATATGGAGTGTAATTTTATTAGCAATAGACCTAGTGAGGGGATTGTGACATTGGACGATGAAGCCATTAATAAGAGTGCATGTTTTAGATATCTTGGATCTATTATTTAGAGTGATGGTAAAATAGATGGGGATATTATCAGCAAAATTCAAGTTGGATGGTTGAAGTGGAGGAATGCATCGAGCTTGTTGTGTGATAGAAAATTCCCCCTCAAACTTAAGGGAAAATTCTATAAGATGGTAGTGAGGCCTACAATGCTTTATGGTGCATGTTGTAATGATTAATGATAATGCCTTTGACTATAAAGATTATATGGGAAAAAATGCAAAGAATTGCATGCATTCCTAGGGGGAAGAGAATAGAGGAGGAGGAAGAGAGAAGCATGATAATGGCATTCTAATTGCTTATTATATTGTATAATTAATAATATTAATTGAAAAAATAAATTAAATACATAATAATTTAGCTCTTCCAGAGTTTTTTCAAATAATAAAATCAACTTAATAGTGGAGAAACTTTAGGAGAAAATAAAATTAACTTATAATTAAACCACAATATTTTGCCATATAAAAAGGGAGGTTTATCACAATCTAGGAGCCTCGTCATTTTTTGTTTTGATAATAAAATATTATTGGCTTGTATTTAGTTTTTCCTATTTTGTTGTTGCATATCTTTCTATTGTGACTAATATTTTGTTCAATCTACACCAAATACTATTAAGAATAATGACTAATG
>NW_021319417.1:121849-126344 GCF_001605985.2 Dendrobium catenatum
GTGCCAAAGTTTTGCATTTAAAGAGAAGCATATATACTAAGTTTTAGTGTTGTAGAGACGAGGATGCAAGGATTGATAAGTGGTTTTGCCCTTAAGATAGGAAACAAATGAGATATACGTGAAGGTTGGAAGTAGCTCCAATGGAAGTAAGATTAGAGAGAGTGCCGTTAGATTATTTGTTCCATTAAACGGAGGCCTTTTCGATTGACCTTGCAGTTTGGAAAGTTAAGGTATTAGATTAACTTATGTTAAGATAGGGTAAGAGGTAGACTAAAAAGATCTTGGTTATGAAAATATTAAAAATGATCTTTATTATTTACTATTTAAAATAGAATTTGACTGTTTACAGGTCACAATGAGAAAAAGATTCATATAGCTGACCCACGTAGTATGAATAGGTTGTTGTTATTGGTTGCGCTAGCCACAATATTCTTTTATCTTTAGTGGATTTACGTAAGCTTGCTTATTATTGTATAATTAAAAATATTATAAAATAAATTATATAAATACATATATTTAGCTCTTCCAGATTTTTTCAAATAAAATCAACTTATAAGTGGAGAAACTTAAGGAAAAATAAAATTACTTATAATTCAAACCAACAATTTTGCCAATCTAAAAAGGCGGGGTTTATCACAATCTAGGAGCCGATCGTATTTTTGTTTTGATAATTAAAATTTATTGGTTGTATTTAGTTTTCTATTTTTGTTGTTGCATATTTTCTATATGTGATACTTATTTTGGTTCAATACACCCAATACTATTATAATGAATTGACTAATGATAGGTAGTATGTTTAATTTATGCAAGAGTTTTTATTTTTATTTTTCTTTAGATCTATTATATTAAATGGTGTATGTTACATAGATTAGTGAACACTACTGGGAGGAGAAAATAAATATTTTATTTTTATTTTTATTCATATTTGTTACGATTCTATCAACTATATGATCAATTCAAAGAGAACTTGATTAAATTTTAATTTGATGAAAAATTAAAATTCAATATAACATTGATTAGTACATCACACATTATATGGATTCATCTCATAACCACTCAAATATCACCATGAATAATAATTCTAAAATAGGCAACTTTGAATTTATTTATTCTAAATATATATTTCATTATTGTTATGATCTTTTACAATTTCACCCTAACTTGTTTATTGTATTAAGTAATCAGAATAGATCTGGATTGAGTAAAATTATATGTGTGATTATATTCATTTTATGAGTCATCCAAGGAGTCTCATGATGAGTTTGTGTTCACTACCTATATCATCAAATCATATTGTCTAAATAATCTGAGGGTACTACTAGCATGAATTTTTTTCAACCTAGTATGATATGATAATTGAGGTTATTTAATCACTATTGTACTAATTGTTCACTCTCACTACCAATAATTGACAAAGCTTTACACATGATTGATCCTTGTACACATTTCTACTCATATTTGTAATTATACGAAGCGA
Source organism: Dendrobium catenatum (assembly GCF_001605985.2). Classification (NCBI taxonomy): domain Eukaryota; kingdom Viridiplantae; phylum Streptophyta; class Magnoliopsida; order Asparagales; family Orchidaceae; genus Dendrobium; species Dendrobium catenatum. Next base: position 123,327 of record NW_021319417.1, read on the forward strand.
TATTGTGAACTATTCAAATTCGTATGATCCATATATCGTACTACTAATGAACAAATTACAACTTCTATTAAAGTTTAAGGTTCGGTCTTAAGAACCCTACCACTTAATATCCTTATTTCTTTGAGAGACCCGGTATTTGGCAATTACAGTTAATGTGTCTATTTTAAGAAGGGTTTGAGGAGGCGGTTTGAGTAGTATTGGGGGGGGGGATCTCTCTCTCGACTAGGTAGTATAAGTTTAATTTATGCAAGAGTTTGTTTTTTTATTTTTCTTTAGTCTATTAATATAAAATGGTGTATGTTAGCTTAGCAATAGTGCACACATACATGGGAGGAATGAAAAATAAATATTTTATTTTTTATTTTTATTCAATTTTATTGTACGATCTCAATATACTATATGATCAATTTAAAGAGAACTTAATTAAATATTTAATTTAATTGAAAAATTAAAATTCACATATAACTAATTGTATAGTACATCAACACATTATACTGGACAATCATCTATAACCACAAATCTCACCATCAAATAAAACTTACCTAAAATAGGCAACTTCGAATTATTTATATTATACAAATTATTTCATATTGTATGATCTTTTGAATTATCACTTAATTAGGTTATGTAATTAAGTAATCAAATAAGATCTGATTGATTACAAATCATACTATTTGATATTATATTATTTTGTATGAGTCACTCAAGGAGTCTCATGATGAAGTTTGGTTCATAGACTATAATCTTCAAATCATATTGTCTAAATATTATTTTTTATGAGTCATCCAAGGAGTCTCATGATGAAGTTTGGTTCATACACTATAATCATCAAATCATATTGTCTAAATAATCTGAGGGTACTCTAGATGAATTTTTTTCAACCTATATGATATGATATTGAGTTATTCTAATCATATTGTACTATTGTTCACTCATACAATACAATTAATTGACAAGCTTTAACTGATCTTCCTGTAAACTATTTATCATATAATACTATAGAAGGATATTTGAACTAATCATATTGTATGATCCATATATCGTACTACATGAACAATTACAACTAAATTAAAATTTAAGGTTCTCTTAAGACCTACCACTTAATCATCCTTATTTCTTGAGAGAGGGTATTTGGCAATTAAAGTATGTGTCTTTTATAAGCAAGGGTTTGAAGAGTGGGTTTTGAGTAGTTTGGGGGGGGGGGGGGGGGGGGGGGGGGGGGGAAGAGGTGACGTTGTGAGAGAGAGAATAGCTTTACTTGAGAGAAATTCATCTTTGTCCTCCATGAGTCAAAGCTTTGTTGAGATAGTTGCTTCTTTATTCTGCATGTTTTGGTATTCTTGCAACTTGTATATTTTTAATGATTCCAAATATTATTGTTTTGATTATTATTTCTCCTAACATATTTTGGAAGAATTGTTTTGCTCTTGTGTGTACTAACATTTCAGGGAAATCATACTCCGAATTATTGAAGACTTCAAATTAGGATTCATTTAGAGTTTATTGTAATTGAAGCCAATATTTTTCATTTTATTGAGTCTGAGAGAGTGTGATTGTAATTGAGTAACTGAGCACACACACCGTGGGAGAGTTTAAAATTCATATTTTTTAAACTGATCGCATTGTACAATATCACTTTGTACAAGATGATCTGGTCAATTATTTTCCCGAACGAGCAGTCGAATGAACAGAAATGAAAATATTTTTTCTAAGTATGGTTCGTACGGGATGATCAAAATTTTTGTACAGGGACGAATGCTTCTATTTTGTTATTGGATGAAGATCGTACGGGACGATCAAAATTTTTGTACAGGGATGAACCCCTCTATTTTATTTTCGGACGAAGATCATACGAGACTATCAAAAGTTTTGTATAGGGATGAATGCCTCTATTTTATTCTTGGATGAAGATCGTACGGGTCGATCAAAATTTTTATATAGGGATGAATGCCTCTATTTTTTTTCACACGAAGAATTTTTTTTTAAGTTTGGATCTACGGGACAATCCCTGTTTTGTACTAGGATGAACATCTCGGGTCTATTCTCGCTCATTTCATCCTGACATTTCGTACAGACAAAAATTAAAATTTTTGAACTATTCATTCCGGACAAACTTAGTTTGTACCAGATGATGATCATGTACAAAATTATTTCATGCCGATTCATAACTAGTTCATACGCAACAGTGTTTGTACTGTTCATACATACAAATATATGATCGTACAGTATGATCATACATGCTCAAAATTGAAAAAATTAGTTTTCTGGATGGTTTTTCGTGTCTTTTGTATAAAAGGTCCATTTAAGATTGACGTTAAAAATCTTTGCTTCGTGATTTTTCAAGGGCAATTGAAGGAGAGAGTATGAGAGAGATTTCTTGCTAGTGGAGTGTGAAGGGTTCACAAGGTTACTCAAAGGTAAGGATCTTTATATATGATTTATGTTTTTCACTCTTCTGCTAATCTTTTTAGATTGCTTGTGAGAAGATCTTTGAAGAAGATCTGGTTTTCTGCTGACACTTGGAAAGTGTGAACAGCCAAAGGTACTCTTCCTATACTTGGAGGTTGTGAAAGGATGAAGGTACTCTGCTTAGACTTGGAGAGTGTGAAAGGACGAAGGTACTCTGTGTATATTTGGAGGGTATGAAAGGACGAAGGTTCTTTGCCTACAGTTGGAGGGTGAAAGGACAATGGTTCTCTGCCGCACTGGAGATTAGTGGAAGAGAGTTTTGTAAAGGCTTCTTCAGCTTGCTATGGGCCGGGGCAAAAGGAGATTCACTTTGGTAATAGTGCAATACCTGAAGTGGAAGGCTTTAGGGAGTGGATGTAGGTCGTGTTTGACCTAACCACTATAAATCTTTGTGTCATTTATATTTTCGCTGCTTATTTTTTTGCAAGTTATTTTTATTTTGTGGTTGAAAATTTTTATTTTAAAACTTAAAATTAACTTGCTTTGTAAATCAACGGTATTAATTTTTTAAATCCAAGAGAATTTTTAATTTACCAATTCCCCCCCCCC
>NW_021319417.1:126553-135629 GCF_001605985.2 Dendrobium catenatum
CCCCTCCCCGCCCTTGGTGTGTCTTTGTAGTTCAAGTGCTTTAATAACCATAATTTAAACTTTAAGTAGATGGATGATAGATGGAAGGATGAAAATACTATATCAAAAGCTGGAGTTCCTACCTTGCTACATAAATTCATATAATGGTGATGCTTGTATTAGCATGCATACATGAAAGCCTATGGAGATTGATACATGTAAAATTATATACATTAATAATATGATTACATGAATAATGCACTCATAGATATGGTAGTAATTAATCATGTTAATGCAATATTTATCGTGACTATAATATTAATAGTAAAAATATAATCATTTATTATCCATATACAACATACAATGAAGATAAGTAATGGCGTATTACTCAATACTGTATTTATTATCCTTATTTTAATATATAATATTGAATTGTGAATTTTAGTTTAGTGATTTTAGAGTTTTTCCCTTATATTGATCATATTAGTTTGTATCACTAATGATTGAACATTGTTCATATTAATAACTATTAAATTTATATTGATTAAAATGAGCATGCATATTGATTCTAAGATCTTTGCAATGAAAGCTTTGATAGCTTTTAGGATCTTGGCTGGCTTTGTAAGTTCATTATGTACATTTTATTGATTTTAGATTATGGAAGGGATTAGGATCATGCAGAGTGAGACTGATCAAAATTATAAGGTTTTCTTTTAGTTATGTATTTTATTTTATTATTCTATAACGAAGAGTTAGTGTGGAAGGTTGTTGTTGTAAGTGATCTCTTGGCTATTGCAAACTAGATATTGATTAATTGAATAGTGAAAGATTTTGATGTATAAAAATTTCTTCCGCTGGCTTTTCTTTTATTTATTTTAATAAAAATTAGAGGCTATGGTAAGTTAATTAAGAGATAAAAGATGAAATTCTTCCTATTTAAGTCATGCGGCATTATAGTTTGTATCAGTAAGGGTTATTAGAAGAATTAAATTCCATAAGATTAATTATGAGTGGGGTAGTATGTATCTCATCTTTTGTGCATTTGATTGATTAATTACATATATGTGTAGGTGTGTATGTATGTTGAGCTTGTATGTTTATTAATTAGGAAAGACAATTTTATAAGTATACAAATGCATTCAATTAATCAAGATGTGCAAAATAAATAAAGTATAATTGATAGTATGCTACAATATATAAGTATGGTTTTCCATATTGTAAGTGACACTCTTAATAAAAAATTAAGGATTAAGGATAGTGATGAAAACAAACACCTATAGATGTTTTATAAGTTACAGCTACCACTGCTTAAGGAAGCGATATAAACATAAATTGGAGGAGATTGACATTGCAGATAGAAAAATATTTGACAGTATGAAAGTGTCTAGATGTAAGGAAAGTACCACTAGCAATTTTTCTTTCAAAAGGTGAAGCTGAGAAAGGTGGATTGGATAGCAAAGAGAAGTTCCAGGGCATGTTGAATAATTGATTACATGGGAGGAGTTGTAGCACTTTTAGAGACTGATTCATACCCTCATCAGCTCGAAAGAAAATGTAGGAGAATTTTAAAAGATTGGAGCAGGGAGAAAAGATAGTGATGTAGTTTGAAGCATAATTTATTACCTTAGCCATATACACCCAATAGTTGGATTAGGATGATAAAAGAGAAAAGTTATAGGTTTGTGGAGGAGAAGATGATGAGTTGAGACACCCACTAGTACCCTTAAGAATTTAGGAGTTTTTAAAATCTATTTAGAGAGCAAGGTTAGTAGAAAAATATTTAGCTATTCCACTGTTCAATAAGGAGATGATTGGAAGGAGGACAATTGAAGAATCACGTACAAATAAATTAAAGAATTTTAAGAAAAAAGATAAAAGTGGTAGAGGAAAAAAGTACCTAAATATTTTGGATGTGGAAGGTGACATAAGGTAGCATTTCTTGATCATTGGCGATGCTTTAGATGTGGATAACAAGGGCCTCAGATGGTTGATTACCCATAATAGAGTCATGGCTAAGGACAATATAGTTTAGATGGTCTTATAGATAGAGGATAGCTAGTTCTGGGATGTACAATGAAGGATCAATAAGTAGCATTATAACATCAAAAAATATGATAGATGTAAGAGGTGTGAGTAGGTTTCAGAGAAAGACCGCTAATTTGGCCATGATATAGCAACCCAAAAGGAATTTATATGAAAAATATAAACTTTTGGTTAAGCATTGCAGTGCTGTGCTAGCAAGCGTAGTGGCATTAAAATCCATATGATGCTAGCAAATGCCATCGAGGAGTTGAAGGATATGTTCTATGCAACTCTAGGGGTGACATGTAGAGTAAAAACCTTGGGTCTTGGGTTCATGAAGCTGGGCATTGAAAAGAATTTTTATAATATTTTTAATATAAATATCTTTGCCACCCACACCCTTTTCTCCCTTATTTTATGACTTTCTAAGGAAGGAAAGAAAGGAGAAGAAGAGAATGGGGATAGGAGAGGAGAGAAGGAAGAGAGAAAAGGTCCTCAAGGGATTGATCATCTGTCATTCCTATTAGGAAAAATATCTTGACTATTGTAAGAGATCTCTACTTTGCTTCTGATTTCCATGATTCTAAGTTTAGTATATTTCTCCCTCCTAAATTTGGTGAAAATATAATGTATCATATTTTAGTGAACCTTCACTTTGTAACTTTATATATATGTAGATATCTTTTTTATGAGTATTTTGACTAATTCATATTGAGTTTTTAATAGTTGCTTTGGGTGAAATGGCATTTCATATTAAATGTGTACAAAAAATATTAACTATAAAATAATTAGGTCCTACTATACTAAATTTAGATATGAGATACACAACATGTATATGATTATGATGCATTGCATAACATGGATTTCAAGACATAATACATGCATATGAATAAGATATATGTTTTATTTTATAAAGAAAATGGTTAAATTGATATAGAAAAAATTTGGAATTTGCATGTGAGTAAGGACGATTGGCTGTCTACATTATAATTAATATGAGTTGGCTCTTAAAGTAGAATATTTTATATATGAGGGTGCAATGATGGGATTTTCTTTAAATAAAAGGTTCTTGGTGTAATCTTGGAAGCTATCTTTTAACCGATTGACCAATTATTTTGATGGGTAGAGAGCGATGACTCTTAATAATTAGCTGAAAGCCACTTATGAGTTAATTTAATTTGTATGAATAATGATGGTAAGATAAGGACTAGTGAAAAATTAGTTGATAGTTGGGATTAAATTAAAGTATGGTTACCAACTGGTGGATAGTTGGGGTTAAAGATGAAAGTTTGTCAGGGATGTTAAGCCTTTACGAACTAGTCCCGAGGCTAACTAAGAGGAGGGTGAATTGGATATTTAAAAAATTCTTTAACTAAAAGAAAATCTTTTTATATCTTGCAGCGAAAATAAATTAAATCAATAAAAAAAGATTAATCAAAGATTTCACCCAAGCAGTTAATCTCAATGAAAATAAAGTGCGAAAAATAATCAGAAAGAACACACTAGCTTTATAGTGGTTCGGTCCAACCAGACCTATGTCCACTCCTCGGAGGCACCCTCCGAGTATTGCACTAAATCTTTAGGGTCTCTCCTTTAGCTCCCACATCTAGGCGGAGAATCCCTTACAGAATCACTTCCACCTTCCCCGGTGTGGCAGAGTAGCCGGGCCCTTTGACACCAAAGAAATCTTCTTCTTTTCAAAACTTTCCTCAAGACAAACCTTGAATTCGATGGTACTAAGGTGCAAACTTATCGGAGCAACCGTGTTGACTCCCCTCCACACTCCCTTGAAACCCCCTCCAAGGATCTTCTCCCTTTATCAAACTCATCCCTTTCCTCTTTCTCTTTCAAGTTCTCTCTTAAAGGTTCTTCTAAGAAAACAAATCTTCTATGGCTGCCAAAGATACTTTCAAAATCTTTGATAAAAATTAAATAGAAGAGCTCCAAAATTGCTCTTAATAGCAACAAACTAACATTATCACCCATCCTGTACGACCAGAACAAATTGAGGAGTATATCCAGATTATCGCCTTGAATGCATGTCTGGATGATGAAAAAGTAAACTAATCGTCTAGGATGATCTCACGATTATCTAGGCCGATTAGTACAAAAAGGAACATATCGTCCAGAGCATCCCCCTTAATAGAAGCATGTTAATGTTTGATGGTGCATGAACAACTAAGGTTTGTGAACTGGTCATCTTGGCCGATCCTGCGATTGTCTAAGATGATATAATTGAGCAATCAAACTTTCATTGATTTACTTAATTACCAGATTAATTTAGGCATATTTATATTGTATCATTTAGGATGATGTCCAAAAATAAAAGATACCTAAATAGATCTGGCAGCAGAGTCTTTCTGATTTGAGCCTATCATCCCAGTCAATATAAATTTCATCTATGACGATGCGCTTAATTGCGGCTACATTAACCAGGATGCCCTAATTAGGGTTTTTATTTTTAACTGATTGTATAGGATGATTTTTGGATCATCCCGGAAGATGTGCTAAAAAACAAAAAACTTTAAAATAGTAAAAAAAATTTCCAAGTGTGTATGTGCAAGGTTACAAGCAAGCAAACACCCTTATAGGACATGACTCAAGAAATAAAAAAAAACATCAATGAACATTACAAATCAAACTTGATCAACCAAATCTTACATCTTGAATGGTGCATCGTAATCCTAAAAAGTTAGTAAATAAATAAACAAAAATATATTATAAATACAGGTAAATAACAGAAAGTGAGCTATAATATTTGTTATCATAAAAAAAATAAACTCATAAGCTCGAGTTGTAATAATCTCTCCATTTTTTATGATGACAAATATTACTGGTTAAATTTATAAAAAGAAAAACATTTTCTCCTAATCTCCCCCTCACTAGAAAAAAAATTTAAAATTAGGAAATAATAAAATTTTTGTTATTTTTATTTTTATTTTTTTTCAAAAAAAGATACAATACAACAGTTCGTTCTCCCCCTTTGACATTATTAAAAAGTGGAGGGGCATAAAAAAGATTAAAAAATAAAATGATCCCTAATCTAGTAAAGAGAAAAAATCAAATATTCTAAAAATGAAAAAGTTACCTCTTTGTTTTATACAAGAACTTAGTAAGGAATGTATTGACAATGCATAACCCAGAAAAGGTTAGAAATTTAAAAATTGTTAATCCAAGCTCAAGTTCTTTTAAAGACTCAAAAACTTTTTTAATCTAATATCTTAATCAAAGAATAAATTAGAAAAAAAAAAACACCAACTTTTTCAAAACTCCTTTCATAAAATATATCTAATAGAAGATTAATGCAAAAATTGGTGAATTAGGAATCATGATTTTCAAGCTAAAGTACCAAAAATATCAAGGATTTTCTTAAGCTTTATGAAGTACAGGAAAGGTAAGATTACTTTTTATGTGCTCATTTTATGCTTATTATTAGTTATTTGGCACACTTTACGCATCTTTTAATTTTTGATACACTTTGTGTATCATTCTTAATTTGGCGTCATTGCGCATCTTTTGATTTGACATCATTGGCCACTTTTTTTTTCAATCAAATATGCTTCCTTTCTAATATTTTAAAAACTAAAGCAAATCCATTCTATGGACAAAACATGCTACTTTATTAAGAAAATGATGAGGTGGATTCAACAACTTGCAAAAAAGATCCCTATACGATAGACAAAATGTAGGGAGATGAAAAAAGTTTAATTTCAAAATTCAATCTATAATATGATGAAGATTTGAATCAAAAGTAGAATAACCTCTTTAAGAAAAGAGATAGAAAAACAAAATCAAAAGTTTCCTTCCTTTGACTTTTTTTAGAGAAGTCAACCATAACTTACATAAGAATTCAAAAAAATAAGAGAAATATTTTTCATTTTTTTAGAAAAAATAATATTTTTTAAAAAAATTTAGTTTTTTAAAAAGTTTACGAAATAACAAAAGCAAAACATAAGATGATATGTGTGTATTGATAAGAGAGAACTTTACAAAAAGATAAATTAAGGACATTTAAAATTTTAACGTAACAAAAAAAAAAAGGAAATGAAAAAGAATAAACCCAAAGAAAGATACATAAAACAAGCAAAAAAATTACGAATAAAAAAATGCATACACAAATAAATAAACACGCAAATAAGGTTTTAAATATCATCTTACTCCTGGTCTGATGATTCAGATGCTAGGTCTGCACAGGAGATTTTTTGTTTTTCATTATTTTCCCTTTTTACAATTTGCTTAGCTTTACCCTTTTCTTTTGCAGGAAGAGTTCTCAAATTAGGGCACTAATTTTTCATATGTCCTGATTTCCTACATCTAAAGTAAATAACATCAGAAGAAATCTTAACATTCTTACAATTTTTACCTTTATTCTACTTTTGTTGATGCATATGCTTTAGTGAGTTTTCTATTTTGCTTGATAAGTCATCACTTTTGTCACCAACTGAGCCACTTTTCTCTGTATTTTTAGCATTTAGCATTATTATTTCACCTGCATCCAAAAGTCTTTGGATCAAATTTTGCTCGTAGGCAATGAGTGAGTCAATCAAATCATTAATATAATATTCATTCAAAATTTTAATTCATAAATAGCAGCAACTTTGGCATCAGACTTATCAAGTAGACAATGCAGAATTTTATTGACTTTTTCAGAGTTTAAAAATTATGTACCTAAAGCATGTAATGATGTCATAATTTGAATAAATCTAGTATACATGTCTAAGATCATCTCATAAGATTTCATGTAAAATAATTCATAATCATGCATTAAAGTATTCAACATAGATTACTTGATTTGACTAGTGCCTTCGTATATGGTATGTAATTTATTCCAAATTTTCTTGCTAGTAGTGCACATGGATACAATCTTCAGGATTTAAAGCATAAAATAAATAGTTTAATGATTTAGCATTCAATTGAGCATGAATTTGTTCTTCCCTTCTCCATTGATTAAAAGGAATATCAATTTTAATTCTATCTATAACACGTGACAATACATAATAACCAATTAAAAATCATTTGCCACATTCGATAATCAATTGATTGCAAGAAAGTAGACATGCAAATTTTCTAAAAATCAAAAGTAATATTTTCAAATAAAGGTGGTTGAGTGATTGAATAACCTTATGCAATATTATGATTATAAAAATAGCCATAGATCGAAATTCAAAAGTTTTCAAATTTGGTTTTATGAATCTTGCTCTAATACCACTGAAAAGTTTATCAAGGATGTTAAGCCCTTATGAACTAGTCCCGAGGATAACCAAGAGGGGGAGGGGGTGGTGAATTGGATATTTAAAAACTTCTTTAACTAAAAGAAAAATCTTTTTATATCTTATAGTAAAAATGAATTAAATCAATAATAAAAGATTAATCAAAGATTTCACCCAAGCAGTTAATCATAATGAAAATAAAGTGCAGAAAATAATCAGAATGAACACACCAGATTTATAGTAGTTCGATCCAACCAGACCTACATCCACTCCTCGAAGGCATCCTCTGAGTATTATACTAAACCTTTAGTTTCTCTCCTTCATCTCCCACAGCTAGGCAGAGAAGCCCTTACAGAATCACTTTCACCTTCCCCGGTGTGCCAGAGTAGCCGGGCCCTTTGACACCAAAGAGATCTTCTTCTTCCCAAAAATCCCCTCAAGATGAACCTTGAATCCGATGGTACTAAGGTGCAAGATCATCAGAGCAACCGTGTGGACTCCCTCTACACTCCCTTGAAACCCCCTCCAAGGATCTTCTCCCTCTCTCAAACTCCATTGTTTCCTCCCTCCCTTTCAAGTTCTCTCTTCAAATTTGCTCTAGAAGAATGAAGCTTATATGGATGCCAAAGATACTTATAAATCTGAGAAACCATGCACAAATATAGGGGGAGAGAGTTTTTAAAATATAGATTTATATCAAACTGTACGATCTGATCTTGTTGAAATGTATATCTGTGAACAGGTCGTACTGTACGACTACAATCATATTATTCGATGTGTTAACCCTAGCTGTCAAATTTAATTTAAGAAAGTTTTATAGCCGTTTATACTGTACAAAGAGATTCGTAGTGTATGATTTATTTTGAATACTTACTTAAATTAACCCGTGATTAGTGGAATAAATCAAAGATTAATTTTTCATTGGTTATCATACTGTATGAACCAGTTCGTACTATACAATGAATCGAGGCTATTTTTGATCATTCCGGAGTTCATCCTGGACAATCCATTGATTTTGACTAATTGTACTGTACAAAGTAGGTCGTACCCTATGATGTACAGAAACTAGTTTTGATCGTCCTAACTATCATCCTGTACGAACAAAAGAGTTTTCCCTATCGTACTGTATGAGTTTATATCGTACTGTACGAACTTTTTCAAAAGTTTTGACCTGTTCATAAACCTTCATACTAGGATGAAGCTCGTTTGTACTAATCGTACTGTACAATATGGAATCAACTGTACGATAGTTACGGCTACTTTGAAAATTTTCAAGGTTTTTGGAGCACGTTTTAAGTATCAAAAAGTTATGTTTTTAGTGTGTGACTATGAGAGGGGAACGTGATTAGAGAGGGAATCCTTGGGAGAGATCTATTGAGAAGATTTTAGGGTTTGAGAGAGGAAAAAGAGGGCGAGCTTGGTGAGGGAGAAGTAGTGTGAGGGAGATCACACGGTTGTTCCGTTCTTGCTGCACTTCATTCCTCTTATGGCCTGAGAAGATCTTATGAGAGGCTTTCTAAGGGGGAGACTCTTCTACATCAGTGTCCTCTAAGTTACTCTACCTTTACCACGAGGGAGAAAAAAGAGAAGGTACGAACCAATCACTAGGAGGGTGACAATGCGCTAGGAACTCCACCACGCCGAGTTGGTGAAAGTGAGTCTTGTAAGGGCTTCTCCACCTTGCCAAGGGGGAAAAAAAGGAGAACTATAGTTTTGTAGTGAAATTCCCTGAGTGGAGGACTCCGTGGAGTGGACGTAAGTCAGGTGACCGAACCACTATAAAATCTCTGGTGTGATTTTTCCTTTACCGCTTTTATTTTTATTTGCATTTTATTTTCATTATATTTTCTTTGTGATAATTGTGA
>NW_021319417.1:135729-149032 GCF_001605985.2 Dendrobium catenatum
TCCTCTGGGTAGTTGTACTCAATATGAGGGCATCCTGTGGTGGTTCTCCCCTTCTTCTGCATCCTCTTCTAAATTTAATATGTCTGTAGGGTCCCAACGATGCTCTCTATGCATAATGTAAAAGGAGTGATCAATGATAAATATAGGAAGATGGTCAAGTTGTGCAAAATAGGTCAGGTTATATTTTGTTTTTAGGATGTATCAATGATGTGTCATAGAGCTAAGTTTTACTTTTGTCAAAACCATGGACTCCTAATGGATGTGAGATAAATCTAAACACATTAAAGGAATCAAATATACCTTGAAAAAAAACTCTAAGATGATATGGATCTAGTTCAATGTGGGGGCTGACAAGAAGGAAACCCTCTAATGGTCATGTAATGATAAATCGTTCTAATTTTGGTCTACATCAACATGACATTTATGCATATACAAGCTAAAAAAGCCCAAACATGCATACAAGAAATCGAAGAAAATGTACCTACCTCCAGCATCTCCTATGGATCATCATTGTACAGCATGTGAATGAGGCGAGCAACTGAATTTTGCTCCTCCTTGAAATCCTCTTTGTCAAGCTATATGCGAAGGAAAATGAAAATTCAGTGACCCTTTAAGATAATAAACACCAAATATTACCTAAGGCTGTGAAGAGATGAAGCCTGGAAGGTGAAAATTGCCAGTTCATAAGAAATTCTAGACGAAACTTATTAATTAACAAGTTAGTGCAATATCTAAACACATTAAACATTCAGTCAGCCTAGGGATATTAACTCTGTCACCATAATTAAGTATAATGTTGTTCCAAAGAACATGTTGAATGACACGAGAGTTGAAGCTTAAGGAACTCACTAAGGGTTTTTTGTGAGGTGTAGGGGAGTTCCAAACAAAAGTGTTAACTTAGGTCTAATTATAATCTAAGATCCATATATAAAATGTGGAGAAGTGTCGGTATTTAAAAGGTGAATATACTCATGAAGGTCATCTAAGGTGATAGGGACCTGTCATTAACAAACTTGTGATTGAACACTAATATGGCTGGAGGTGACACAAAGATTTGAAAAAAAAAAAACTCTAATAACAGCTTAGTGTGGTATGGAAAAGTAAGGCAAATGTTGAAATGAAGTGTAGAGATAGTAAGTAGTTCAAGTACCTGGTAAGAGAGATTTTCTTGATTAAGAATTTTTAAATCAGTGATGGAGGCTCCTATATAATATACATAAGCATCTTCATCCTCCTCACATTGGAACCTATGGAGTCCACCATTAGGTGGAATTCTACATGACCGTGCTTCAGTGGAGCCATAGAGATTTTTGTGTGGAAATAGAGCTTAGAGAGGAGAGGGAATTTGGAACTTTGAAGTGTGAATGAAATGGTTGATTTCCCTTCCCTTTTATAAACCAGGGTTGCTTTTACAAGATGATAGGTGGTTTGTACAGTATGATAAGATTCTTCTAAAACTTATCATTGAGAATATACAGGTAAAGATCAAAATAGTATGATTGACTATCATCCAGTAAAATATATGTAAAGTTCATTGTCCTAAGGAGTTGTTGGTATGATTATTGATCATAACATAGCATACAGTATGATGAGAAATTTGTACAATACAATCAATAATAATGAATAATCCAGAATAGTCAACATAATAATAATTAGGGCCAACAATCAAATCCTATGTGGATCTTACTGCCCAATGAGTGCATCGTAGAGTACGAAGTGAACATAAATTTAAGATTTGGTGTGTAAAGATCAGGAGAAAATTCTACAAGCTAAAACACCAATAATCATCATTTATAATAAAGATAAAATAATTTTGATAAAAAATAAAAAACATAATATAAACATAAAATAAACAAACACATAAATATGCAATAAAAATAAAATAAGCAAACAAACTTACTTCAAACTTACTTCTACTCCAACATATATGCATGAATATGAATAACACATAGTATAACCCTAAGTGTGCTGAATGTGTCATAATTGAGAGATTTTGTGAAGATGTCTGCCAAATGATTTTTAGTAGCCATATGGTATAGTTGTACATCTCCCTGTGTTATATGATCTCTAATGAAATGATGACTAATGTCAATATGCTTAGTACAAGAATGTTCAATTGGATTCTCTAAGATACTTTCACTACTATCATCACACATGATAGAGATAGTGTCTATCAAAAGTTCAAGATCAAAAATTTATTACTTTAGTCATAGGACTTGGGCAACAAAACTTCCTACAACTATGTATTACACTTTAGTGGTGGATAAGGCCATAGAATTCTATTTTTTACTAGAGTAGGAAACTAAGAATTGTATGAATTGATATGTTTTAGAAGTGTTTTTTGTATCTACTCTATACCACAAAGTTTAAATCTAAATATCCTATAATTTTAAAGGTAGTGTTATGTTTAGGATACCAAATGCTTAAGTTTTGGGTGCCTATCTTATATCTAAAAATTCTTTTCATAGTATTCATATGGGATTCTTTTGGATCATCTTAAAATCTAGCACATACACATATAACAAATATAATATTTGGTGTACTAGAAGTCAAATAAAGTTTTGATCCTATGATTCATTTGTACCTTTTCTAATTAATTAATTTTCATCTAAATACTTATCTAGTTGAATGGTTGAGCTCATTGGTATACTTATGCTTTTAGAATCATCCATATTAATTTTTTTTAAGATCTCCTTAACATATTTAGCATGACTGGGGAAGGTACCATACTCTTACTACTTTACACTAAATCTTAGAAAATAACTCAGCTCTCCCATCTTACTCATCTCAAATTTCTTATTCATAGTAGTTGAACTTTCATTACAAAGGTTTTCATTGGTAGATAAAAAAAAGTATGCTATTATGATAGATTTGAACTATGAGTATAGCATCTCCTATTTTCTTAAGGAATTAGGTGGCATTTACACTACCCTTAATAAATAATTTATTTAGGAGAAAGGTGTTAAGTCTCTCATAATATGCCCTAGGTGCTTGTTTTAACCTATATAAGGCTTTCTTAAGTTTATAGACATGGTTAGGAAATAAAGAATTTTCAAACCCTAGGGGGTATTTTACATAGGAATCATTCTTAATAATCTCATTAAAAAAAGCACTATTCACATCCATTTGATATAATTTGAAGCCTCTAAAATATGTCAATGCTAGAAGAATTATAATGACTTCTAATCCAGCTACAAGGGCAAATATCTCCTTAAATTTAATCTCTTTTATCTAATTGTACCTAGCTGCTAATCTAATATTATTTCTAACACCAACCTAGAGGCAATCAACTTTTATTTAAATAGCCATTTGGTGCCAACAAAACTTTTGTCCTTGGGTCTATTAACCGACTCCCATATATCATTTCTAATAAATAGATTTAACTCTTTATGTATGGCAAAGATTTAGAATTTATCACTGAGGGCATGATCTACATTGGTTAGTTCTATCATGGAAATGAATGCAGTACGTATAATCTCTTTCTGAAGGCCTTGCCTAGTCTTAACCCCTACTGATGGATCTTTTAGAATAAGGATAAATTTGGTGTCCTTCCCTTAAGTTGTTCATAGGGTATCTTATTTATCTTAAACCTAATGGTTACTCTATTCAGTACAAAGCAAGTAGTGTTTACCACCTTTTCCTAAAAATATTTAGTTAGGCTATACTCAACTAACATTACCCTACCTATACTAGTGTCATATTCTTTCTTTCATCTATATCATTTAATTGTGGGGTCCTAAGGGCTAAAAAGTTATGATCAATCCCAAAATCTTTATAAAATAACTCAAATCTCTCATTTTTAAACTATCAACTATAATCCTATAAATATTAGAAATCAAACATCCCAACTTCCTTTGAATCCAAATGGACAAAAATTTAAACTCATCGAATGACTCACTCTTATGTGCTAAGAATTTAACTCAAGTGAATTTAGGAAGTCATCTACGAAAACAAATCCAAATCTCTTAATACCTAGACTGCCTATACTAATGAGGCTAAATAAATCTATGTATAAGATCTCTAGTACTCTAGTGATAGTGATATCCTTAATAAAAAAATGATGACTAAGTTTATTTGCCTAATTGATAGGCATCACACAAATGATCCTTAATGAAATTTAATTAGGAATGCCTCTAACTAGATTCTACTAAGTAATATTCCTAAGGGTTTTCACACTAACATGGAATAGTCACCTACATCCTAGCCAGAAATCATACATAATAATTTTTAAGCAACAAAGATTATCAAAAATCTCAATATAAGCTAGATTAAGCATATAAACATTATTAGTTATCTTGCCTTATGGAATGATCATTCCATTTTAAATGATTGAGCTCTTATTTGAAAGAAATTTCACATCAAAGCCCTTATCACATATTTCACAAATGATAAGTAAATTATGTTTAAATTCTTCTACTAAAAGTATATTTTAAATAGAAAAACCATCAATTTTATTAACTATACCTGAACCAACCACATTCTTAGTGGTGTTGTCTCCCAAGGTTACCTTTCCTCCACTCTTAGCCTCAAGCATGATGAACTACTTTTAGCTTTGAGTTATATATCTCGAGTAGCAGAAGTTCAGGTACCAAATGCTCTCACTTAACTTATTATGAGAACATCTCTCTTCTAGATTAAAGTTAATAATTAAATCATTAGTTATTAAACATAGATTTATTATCACCTCTTTTGCCTCTTGTTATGATGAGCATGAGGTTGAGCCGACCTAGAAAGCATTTTGCATCATTTGCTTGCCCTTTTTGGAGTTAAAATTCTTTTCACCCTTTTCCTTAATAGGGTGATTCTTGAGATTGGCACAAATAGACCTTAGATGCCCTGACTTCCTGCACTCAAAATAAATACCATTAGAGGTACCTTTTTAAATTTACATGATTTACCTTTATTCCTCTCATGCTGGTTTTTTTTTTTTTTAACTTTAGGAAGCTCTTGAACTATTAAGTTATTAAAGTTATATCATCATGCTCCTTAGCTGTAGAGATATTGCTATCGGTGCATCAACTTTAAGTGCCTTTATTTTCTACTTTTTCTTATTACATGCATCTTAAAGTCTTTTTCTCATATTTTACTCGTAAGCATTAATGAGAGAGCCTAATAAATTACTAATAGAATATATATTCAAGTATTTAGATACATAGATTGTAGTGATTTTAGTATCGAAAATATTAAGCAAGAAACACAATATGTTATTAACCTTTTCATAATTAGATAGTTGTCTTTCTAAAGCATGCAATAATATCACTATTTGGTGAACTTAGTGTTCATGTTCGATATAGTACTGGATTTCATATGGAAGAGTTTGTATTCATAAAATAATAAATTTAATCAAGATTGCTTAACCTTATTTGTACCTTCATAAGTAATGTATAGTCTATCCTAGATGTCCTAACTAGTAGTGTAACTAGAAATACATATGTAATTCTCATATTTTAAAGCACAAAAAAAAATTAAGCATTTTACATTTAGTTCTACAAGATCCCTTTCATCCAAACTCCATTTAGTAAATAGGATTTTAGTTTTAACACCATTAACAACACGAAAAGGAGCATAATAACCAATTTGTATCATATGCCTCATAAAGTTAATCAATTGTAAAATGTAGACATATAGCTTTCTTAGAAATCAAACGAGATATTATCAAATGATGGTGGATGAGTTATTAAATAACCCTCTGTAGTATTTTTATTCCCAAAGTGTGCCATGGATCTTTTCTCAAGGTTTTTTAATCACTAATTTAAAGAATCTGCTCTGATACTATTTGAAAGTTTAATCCCAAAGTGGTTCTGTCAATTTGACCTACGTTCACTTCTTAGAGTCCTTCTCTCTAGGTATTGCACAAAACTCTTTAGTTTCTCTCCTTTCGCCCCTACAACATGGAGGATAAACCTTCACAAAAATCACTTCCACCTTTCCTTGATGCAGCAAAGTAGCTGAATCCCTTTCACCTTCCATGGTGTACCATAATAGCCACATCCCTTTCACCTTCTCCATTGCGGTGGAATTACAGATGGCCCTTTGACATGAAGAGGTTCTTTCAGGAGTTTCCCTCAAGTAAAGCTTTGACTCATGGAGAAGAAAATGGATATTTGCCATAGCAATCATTTATATACTCTCTCTCTCTCTCTCTCTCTCTCTCTCTCTCTCTCTCTCTTGATCCAATAAGGCTTTCTCCCTCTAACAACTTCACCTCTCTCCCCCCTTTGCTCAAGATCCACTCTTCAAACCCTTACTTACAGATAACACACACCAAAAGATCCTCAAGAAATAAGAGGTGATTAAATAGTAGGTCTAAAGAAAACCCTAATTTTTAATTTATCCATCATTATTTGTACAAATACAATCAATGGATCACATATTATAATAAGTTTAAATATTCTTTTATATTATTATATGATAAATAGTCTATAGGATGATCAGTTAAAGTTTGTTAACTAATCATACTACACAAATGCATGGTAGTACAATACGATTATAATAACTCAATATCAGATCGCACATGATTAACAAAAAATATCCGAAGAGACAGCGGGTGATTTAAATAATATGATTTTTTTATCATACTAGACATAATAAACTTCGTCTAGAGACTCCATGAGTGACTGTATGGTTTAATATAGTATCATATATTATGATATGTAATCAATCAGATTTAATTTGATTGCTTAATTAATTGACCTACTTAAATAATAATTTAAAAGATCATACAATACAAAATGTTTCATATAATACGAATAGATTAAATTTCAATATTTAAATTTGCCTAGTTTAGGTAAGTTAGATCCGACGATGCAATTTCTAGTTATAGCTGATTGTTCAGTATAATGTGTGAATTAGTTCTATGTTAATTTTAATTTTTTATTTAAATGAAATATTTTGATTATTTTTCTATTTAAATTGATCATACAATACGATTGAGATTATATAGTGTGATTGAACAAAAAAAATTAAAATATTTATTTTTCATTCTTTTTCTGTGTGTGCATGGTTGCTAAGCTAATATACACTTTTTACATTAATAAACTCAAGAAAAAATAAAAAGTACAACTCTTGCATAAATTAAACTTATACTATCCAGTATTGAGTCTTGATTCTCTGATGATGCTTGGTGTATGTTGAACCTAAAATGTTAATACACACATAAAAGATATGTAATAATAAAATCTAAGAGAAATTAAATATAATCTAATAGTGTTTGTTATAATTAAAATATAAACTCGAGCTTCAAGATTAATTCATTATTATCTATCAATCATATCTTTAAGTTATTTCTATTGATCATTTACTTTAATAGGTGACTTTCAATAAATTAAGTCCTCACACTCTATTTGTCGGCATAATTTGTCAATAAGTTATATGTTAACATCTAGTATTACATAATAAATCTTTATTTCAAGAAAAATCTGTCAGCCCACCCTCACATATAGAGTATTATCATTTTAATAACCAACTCATATTAATTATAATATTCACAGTAAACCTTCCTTAAATGAAAATGACACATTAATCTTATATCAGTCATATCATTTATCTATGCAATTCAATATCATGTATGAAAATTAATAATTTATGATATGTACAAAAATGTATACACACTTCATTAACTACAAAAAATCATAACTATAAATTTTCCTCATGAAATATAATACTATTATAATAAAAATGCTCATAAAAATTATGTCTATCATATACAAAATATTATATAGTGAAAGTTCAATATATTAGAAGAAAATATATTTTATCGATTTGGGGGAGATCAAATTCATAAATAATAAAATTACTTAAAACAAAGGTAGGCTTTGGGTTACCTGTCAATATCAGAAGAGAATTTGGAACATAACTGATGGACACAAATGCCCAAAGTAGCCTTGTCTCTCATCCACTCTCTCCCTTTCCTCTTCTTTCTTCCATGACAAGTTGGATGAAATGTGGGGTAAAAGGTGGAGATTCATAAAATCCCATGAGCCTAAAAGTTTTTATGAGATTTTGATATTTATAAATATTACTTGTTATGTTGATTTTTGGCTAATGATTATGGCTTCATTTGGGATGACTTTCTTCGTGCTTCTTAAAGTAGCTTTTTAATACAAAAATTAAAAAAATTTAACCAAAAAACTTCTTTAAGAAGCAACAAAAAAGTAGTCCCAAACGAAGCCTATATGTGTGCATAATTTCTATTTATATTAATTATTGTTATACATAGAAGAAGGCTTATATGAGATTGGACACACAAATATTATAACAATTATACGTTGAAGAAGGTGTATACAGTTGTCTAAGCCAGACAGGCACGTCAACTTTGAAAAAATAGAGCGCGTCAAATTCTAAAATTTTATCTAGTCAATGCATTTTATAAGGGTAGCTGTGACTATAAGATTATATTTTCTCCATCATAATGTGATTCATCATCTGCACTATAGTTTGAATCCAGGACTCAAAGATCGAGTACCCAGAGTATCCATCCAAGAAATAGACGACCGCCAGCTCTTAGCAAGGAGCTATATTAAGCCTATGAGTTCGCAGAGAGCACCAACTCTTCAGCAACTAAAGCTCTCTTCTTTGAAGAGTGTGGCAAACCCACAACACCAAAAAAACTTAACAAACTCCCCTACAAAGAATTTTCACAGACGCTTCGACGATTAAACTCATGTATTTAACAACAAACGAAAACTACGGACAAGTAAAGTAAACAATTTTGAATGTCAAATAAACTAAATTTGAACAGAACTGTAACATTAATTTAAAAAGAACTAGAACTACTAAAGCTATCATAAAGGGCAAAAAACCAGGATATAAGTGTAACGGCAGCAATTTCAGGAATATTAGGCAGACAAAAAAAAAAAACATAAGAAGCACTGGTTTCATGGATGATCCCAGGATGGCGTTCGCAAGGCACGAAGGGATTCGAGGACGAGAGCTACCGGGACGGGCAGGCCGCGCGCGGTGACAAGTCTCATCGCCATCTTCGCCAAAGATTTCGACGCGGTGGGTCCGAAAGAGATTTCCACTCATACCTTTCGTTTTGTCACAGGGTCGTGACACCACCCAAAAACAGAAAATTTATACTTTTGCTATTTCTCTGAAATTATAATTGTGCTCGATAAGGACGCGCGACGGGAGAGCATCTTTAGAGTCCAGTGGAGAGAGTGATGCCGAATATAAATATTCTTCCTGTTTTTTAAATAATTTAAAAAATTTTTATATAAAATTTATAGCTTAATAAAATTTATATCAAAAAATATTTTAAAAAAAAAAAAATTTTATCTAATGAAATTTAGATTGTCATTTGGGAGCTTTTTTTTTTAATGCTTTGAAAGCAGTTTTATGTATAAAAATTTCAAATAAAATAATTTATAAAAACTTTTTTAAAATAAAAAAAAAGTCATCTCAAAGGTAAGCCTTAAATTTAATTGGATAGCTTTGTATTTATTCTTATAAATAATTTTTTTTAGATAAATAAGTAAATTAAAAAATTTGATACTAAATACTTAAAAATAGTAAAAAATTATTCTGAAAGCCTTAGCTTTAGTTCAACCAGAATTCAATTTCATCAATAAAATCGAACAAACACAAACAATATTCGAAAAAACATATCAATAAAGTCTTGTATGATGAGGATATAAGAATAGTAAGGATACGGAAGCATAGGTAGGAGATAAAGAATGAAAGTCACATCTCTTCCGTACGTCCAAGAAACAATAATTAAATAATAATAAGCGCACGGAGTTTATCCTTGCTTCGCTTTCGTAATTTTGTTTATACTACTCACGTGCGAGTTCTAATTATCGTGATAAGATATTTTTGGTCTAGGTAGACTATGCTCAGTGAATTTATTAACACTGGTATCGCTACACAAAAGAACCTTTTACTCCTAATCGTAGAAGGAAGAACTAGACTAATTTGCGATCTTCACATCAAAGATTTATGCAATAGCAAGATGTTAACTGAATCCACTATAGAAACTCGGTTCCAAAGTATGTAGAATGCAGTAATAGCTGTACCTACATGATTCGCTTCTCAATATTTAACACATATTAGTATATCGTCGTATCGGGCATATAGCTCGATGAGAGAACTCCTACAAATGCAATAATATGTTAGTCGACGAAATTGTGATTGGTATAGGTATCAGGGATCACTCGCAATAGACCGTTCAACCTGAAAGGTATTCTATCTCATGAGTACGGAATAACAGACAGGAACATTTCTACCGAATATCGGAGCTAATATCGTTAGTGACGACTTACTACGCGGAGAACGATGCGATCTCCTTATTCTCATGTGTTAGATGTAATCATATTACGTCAGTGACTGCGATAGCGACAAACTCGGTATCTGATGGCATAATTCCAGTGTGAGTCAAGGTATTAACGTCACCGAAGGATAGGTTGATCACTCTGAGCAATCCAGTTAGACCTAGCGAGGACTATATTATATCGATTCCGCTACATCACATAGTTACTTCGTAACAACACTCCAAACTTCTAGATTATGCTCTCTCTCTATTCCGAAAAACAATAACAGATCTACGTACTACACTTATTCGTATCCTAAAGAGCTGTCTGTATCATTACAGTACGTTCCTCGGTCGACTACACGAACACTTATCCCACAACATCCACGTCGATACCCCGACTCGACATTTACTGTCCGTAATTCCTCTCGAATCACCAGATCATAGTAAATGATTCACAAACGCAGTTGTGAAATATTGCCCTTGTACTAATCCCTCATGTATATAAGCCTACATAATAGAAATGATCTGTGTCTATATCAAATAAGTACATTCAGCTAGGCTTTTCTCGTCCAAGTGAAGAGTGAGACCTTTTTGAGTAAATCACTCGAAATACATATGTTGGGGAGATTGAGATATACAAATACTCGATCTAGGTACATCCGAGATGATTTAATAAGTTTATAATCACTAATTTCAATGAAGGTGATTGAGTAATTTTGCTAATCGCATATAAAAATCTGTAGTGTCATACATTAGAATTGTGTCTGATATACCTCTCTCGTTATTATTCTTACTGAATGACGGATTATTGTGCGTATTCAACATACGAGACGAAGACTAAACTTCTATATTCTCTAACTGACCAGTGTTCGGATGAATGGCTATGGATATTCTTGATACATTATAGTTAAAAGTCGTCACTTAAAAGATATTTATTTGGCTAAATTAGAAAACCATTTTGCTCTGACAAATCAATTTTAAAACGCTCCCTATTTAGTAATAATGTAATAATTTTATCATTAAATCTATTAAGGAATTAACATAAAAATAAAGGATAGTAGTTCATATGATGAAACTAATAAACTAGAAGAACAAATAATTTTAAAGATAACAATGTAACATTGTTTGACCTAAATCCCACACTATATTTATTCAATAAGTTAAGAATAAAATCTAGATATTAATATAAGATGCAAAATTATCATCCATCACAAGTTGCTTCCATTGGCCGGTAATAATAAAATCAAAAATAATAAGTTAAATAGTACAAGCACAATTTCATCAAAGTATCATAAAAGAATGATTTTTTGTTTGAAGTTTATGAATAATGAAGTAAAAAGCACTAATTTAAAGAAATCACTAATAAAATATAACCATGAACAATAACAGCTACCTCCTTTGACACGTCAAATGAAGAATACTAATAAAGAACGAATATATATTTAATAATCAACAGATACAATGAAATCAATCAGTGTGAAGGCCATTTATTTTATGGAGGTGATTCATGTACCGTCGAACTTGGGTGAACAGTTCTAAAATTATGTAAATCCTCCTTTTGCTTCTACTGAAGTTGTGCCCAAAAAAAATTATGTTGGGTAAATGATCATCAATTTTATACTAAACTCAGACGAAAGATTCTATGAACTCCTAAATATTTTGGCCGATCAAAAGTATGGATGCATAGCTATGTATGATTAGTTCATTTAGGGATTTGTAAAAAAAAAAATCATTTTTTTTTTAATTTGATCAACGTATGATAAATATAATATAGATATATTCCTCATGAATTCATATTTTTGATTTGCCCTGGATTATGGTATATTAGGTTAATTTTGTTTATTGTATCATATGTAAATGAAAGGGGTTCTATCATTAGTATAACTATTTTCTTTTTAAATTAACATTAATTAAGAAATGAGCTTATGAAGTTATGCAAATTACTTTAACTCATCAAATTAGTTTGAATAGACATCATATAATATGAGCTAGTCTTAAATTTTGAATTTTGGATATTTTAGCCAATTAATATGACTATGATCTTCATAACATAAAATGTAAAGCCTAATATAGTAGATTCATCGTAGTATATTACAATTGCCAAGATCAAACTTATCTTGGTTGACTATTTCAAACATTTTTTTAAAATATTTATAATTATGCTCTCAATGTGATTGGTTTTTTCATATCAATCGTATAGCTAGCGCATAATGTAAAAGGCATTAACTAAAATCAAATTATAATTGATACTCTTCAACAATCTTCTATGTCATCTTGATTAGCTTTAGATTTGCATAAAACATTCTCTCTTAGGTAGACCGGGGCGGGCCAAGGGGACACGAGCACCTTAAAAAATTTTTTTAGACATGGCATAACCGATATAACTTAAGCTCATTATGGTACAATCCCTTTAGCTTCTTTTTTATTTATTTACAGGCTTTTTTCGCTTTTTCATCTCATCAATTTAATACTCGGACAACAATGCTTTAGTGTAGAAAGAGAAAGACTAATTTGGGGTAATATTGAAGAGAGGGAGGAATGATTTCATTGTGGGTGGAATGATGAAAGAGATTTGCACATGAGAATTATTTTTTTAAGTGCTAAATCTAAAATTGAAATCTAAAGGGGCTTAAAGCTGATATTTTAGTGGCTTAACATAGCAAATTCTCCAACGAGGAACATAACTCTTATTTGTATAGTTCTTCTTTAAAATTTTTATTATCAAGAAGTCACAACATCTTTTTTTGACACAATGAAAAACATCAATAGCTTGTTTTATTCCCTTGGCCTTTCTCTCTCGTGAGCCACGACTTACGACTCTCCAGTACAAACTATTTCATTTTCTCTATTGCTATTCTTCGCAACTAAAGAAGACAACCTCATGGCAGATATTTATGTTTCTAAGCTCTACCCATGTTAAATTTTCATTCTCCTCTTAGATCGTAATGTGGATGACAAACAAACTATTTTTAATTATTGCAACCTCAATGAGACAGGAGAAGAACTATTTAAATTTAGATCCCCCCCCCCATAATAAAATTTTTGTCTGCC
>NW_021319417.1:149132-162742 GCF_001605985.2 Dendrobium catenatum
TCTTCCCAAAACTTCCCTCAAGACGAACCTTGAATCCAATGGTACTAAGGTGCAAGCTTTCCGGAGCAACCGTGTGGACTCTCCTCCACACTCCCTTAAAATCCCCTCCAAGGAACTTCTGCCTCTCTCAAACACCTCCCTTTCCTCTCTCTCTTTCAAGTTCTCTCTACAAATTTCTTCCAAAAAAATGAAGCTTCTATGGTTGCCAAAGATACTTTCAAAATCTTTTTATAAAGATTAAATAGAAGAGCTCCAAAATTTCTCTTAATAGTAGCAAACTGACATTATCATCCATCCTGTACGATCAGTACAAATTGAGAGTATCATCCAGATTATTGCACTGAATGCATGTCTGGATGATGAAAAAGTAAACTAATCATCCGGGATGATCTCACGATTATTCGGGCCGATTAGTACAAAAAGGAACATATCATCCAGAGCATCACCCTGAATAGAAGCATGTTAATGTTTGATCGTGCATGAATAACTAAGGTTTGTGAACTGATCATCTTGGCCGATCTAGCGATCGTCCAAGATGATATAATCGAGCAATCAAACCTTAATTTATTTCCTTAATTACCATATTAATTTAGGTGTATTTATATTGCATCGTCCAAGATGATATCCAAAAATAAAAGATACCTAAATAGAACTAGCAGCAGATTCTTTCTGATTTGAGCCTATCATCCCAGTCGATACAAATTTTGTCTATGACGATGCGCTTAATTGCGACTGCATTAATCAGGATGCCCTAATTAGGGTTTTTATTTTTAAATAATTATATAGGCTGATTTTTGGATCATCCCAGATGATGTGATAAAAACAAAAAACTTTAAAATAGTTAGAAAATTTTCCAAGTGTGTGTGTGCAAGGTTACAAGCAAGCAAACACCCTTATAGGACATGACTCAAGAAATAAAAAAAAAACATCAATGAAAATTACAAATCAAACTTGATCAACCAAATCTTACATCTTGAATGGTGCATCGTAATCCTAAAAAGTTAGTAAATACATAAACAAAAATATATTGCAAATACATGTAGACAACAGAAAGTGAGCCATAATATTTGTTATCATAAAAAGAATAAACTGATAAGCTCGAGTTGTAATAATCTCCCCCTTTTCTATGATGGAAAATATTAGTGGTTAAATTTATAAAAAGAAAAACATTTTCTCCTAATCTCTCCCTCACTAGAATTTTTTTTTTTAAATTAGGAAAAATTAAAATTTTTGATTTTTTTATTTTTATTTTCTTCAAAAAAAAAGATACAAATACAACAGTACATTATCCCCCTTTAACATTATCAAAAAGAGGAGGGGAACATAAAAAGATTAAAAAACAAAACGATCCCTAATCTAGTAAAGAGCAAAAAAATTCAAATATTCTTGAAATGAGAAGCTTCCCTCTTGATTTTATAGAAGAACTTAGTATGGAAACTATTGATAATGCATAATCCAGAAAAGGGTTAGAAATTTAAAAAATTTTAATCCAAGCTCAAGTTCTTTTAAATGCTCAAAAACATTTTTAATCCAATATCTAAATCAAAGAATAAATTAGAAAAATAAACACCAATTTTTTCAAAACTCCTTTCATAAAATATATCTAATAGAAGATTAATGCAAAAATTAGTGAATTAGCAATCATGATTTTCAAGCTAAAGTACCAAAAATATCAAGGGTTTTCTTAAGTTTTAAGAAGTACAAGAAAGGTAAGATTACTTTTTGTGAGCTCATTTTATGCCTATTATTAGTTATTTGGCACACTTTGCACATCTTTTAATTTTTGATACACTTTGTGTATCATTCTTAATTTGGCCTAATTACGCATCTTTTGATTTGACATCATTAGCCACTTTTTTTAATCAAATATGCTTCATTTCTAATATTTTAAAAACTAAAGTAAATCCATTCTATTGACAAAACATACTACTTTATTATGAAAATGATGAGGTGGATTGAACAACTTGCAAAAGATCCCAATGCGATAGACAAATGTAGGGAGATGAAAAAAGTTTAATTTCAGAATTCAATTTGTAATATGATGAAGATTTTGAATCAAAAGTAGAATAACTTCTTTAAGAAAAGAGATAGAGAAATAAAATCACAAGTTTCCTTCTTTTGACTATTTTTAGAGAAGTCAACCATAACATACATAATAATTCAAGAAAAATAGGAGGAATATTTTTCATTTTTTAGAAGAAATGATCTTTTTAAAAAAATTAGTTTTCTAAAAAGTATATGAAATTACAAAAATAAAACAAAAGATGATATGTGTGTGTTGATCAGAGAGACCTTCACAAAACGAGAAATTAAAGACATTTAAAATTTTAACGTAACAAAAAAAATGAAAAAGAATAAACCCAAAGAAAGATACAGAAAACAAACAAAAAAATTACGAATAAAAAAATGCATACACAAATAAATAAACACACAAATAAGGGTTTAAATATCATCTTACTCTTGGTCTGATGATTCAGAAGCTAGGTCTGCCTAGGAGATTTTTTATTTTTCATTATTTGTCTTTTTTACAATTTGCTTAGCTTTACCCTTTTCTTTTGCTGGAAGAGTTCTCAAATTAGGACATTAATTTTTCATATGTCCTGATTTCCTACATCTAAAGCAAATAACATCAGAAGAAATCTTAACATTCTAATCATATTTATCTTTATTCCACTTTTGTTGATGCTTATGCTTTAGTGAGCTTTCTAATTTGCTTGATAAGTCATCACTTTTGTCACCAAATGAGCCACTTTTCTCTGCATTTTTAGCATTTAGCATTATTGTTTCACCTGCATCCAAAAGTCTTTGGATGAAACTTTGCTCACAGGCAATGAGTGAGTCAATCAAATTATTAATAGAATATTCATTCAAATTTTTTGATTCAAAAATAACAACAACTTTGGCATCAGACTTATCAAGTAGACATTGTAGAATTTTATTGACTTTTTTAGAGTTTGAAAATTCTTTACCTAAAGCATGTAATGATGTCACAATTTAAATAAATCTAGTATACATGTCAAAGATCATCTCATAAGATTTCATGTAAAATAATCATAATCATGCATTAAAGTATTTAACATAGATTGCTTAATTTTACTAGTGCCTTCGTATATAGTGTGTAATTTATCCCAAATTTTCTTACTAGTAGTGCACGTGGATACAAACATATAATCTTCAGGATTTAAAGCATAAAATAAATAGTTTAATGATTTAGCATTCAATTGAGCATGGATTTGTTCTTCCCTACTCCATTGATTAAAAGGAATATCAATTTTAATTCCATCTATAATACGTGGCAGTATAGAATAATCAATTAAAAATCATTTGCCACATTCGATAATCAATTGATTGTAAGAAAGTAGACATGCAAATTTTCTAAAAATTAAAAGTAATATTTTCAAATAAAGGTGGTCAGATAATTGAATAACCTTATGCAATATTATGATTATAAAAATTAGACATAGTTCAAAATTCAAAAGTTTGCAAATTTGATTTTATGAATCTTGCTCTAATACCACTTAAAAGTTTGTCAGGGATGTTAAGCCCTTATGAACTAGTCCCGAGGATAACCAAGAGGGGGGGGGGGTGAATTGGATAATTAAAAACTTCTTTAACTAAAATAAAAATCTTTTTATATCTTATAGCATAAATGAATTAAATTAATAATAAAAAGATTAATCAAAGATTTCACCCAAGAAGTTAATCACAATGAAAATAAAGTGAAGAAAATAATCAGAAAGAACACACCAGATTTATAGTGGTTCGATCCAACCAGAGCTATGTCCATTCCTCGGAGGCACCTTCTGAGTATTGCACTAAATCTTTAGTGTCTCTCCTTTAGCCCCCAAAGCTTGGTGGAGAAGCCCTTACAGATTCACTTCCACCTTCCCCGGTGTGGGGGAGTAGCCGGGCCCTTTGACACCAAAGAGATCTTCTTCTTCCCAAAACTTCCCTCAAGATGAACCTTGAATCCGATGGTACTAAGGTGCAAGCTCATCGGAGCAACCGTGTGGATCCCCTCTACACTCCCTTAAAACCCCCTCCAAGGATCTTCTCCCTCTCTCAAAATCCACCCTTTTCTCCCTCGCTTTCAAGTTCTCTCTTCAAGTTTGCTCCAGAAGAATGAAGCTTCTATGGATGCCAAATACACTTTCAAAGTATTTGATAAAGATTAAATATAAGAGCTCCAAAATTGCTCTTAATAGCAACAAACCAATATTATCGTCCTGGATGATATAAATATCATCTTGTTTGATCAATACAAATCGAGGAGTATCATCCAGATCATCGCCTTGTATACATGTCTAGATGATGAAAAAGTAAACTGATCGTCCGAGACAATCTCATGATCATCCAGGTCTATTAGTTTAAAATGGAACATATAGTCCAGAGCAAAGCCCTGAATAAATATAGGTCAATATTTGATCATCTTGGAATAACTAAGGTTTGTGAACTGATCATCCCGGCCGATCTTACAATCGTCCAGGATGATATGATCAAGCAATCAAACCTTAATTGCTTTTCTTAATTACTAGATTAATTTAGGCATAATTATATTATATCATCTAGGATGATGTCCAGGACGATGTCCTGAATAATGTCCAAAAATAAAAGATACCTAAATAGATCTAGTGGCAAATTCTTTCTTGTTTGAGCCTATCATCCCGGCTGATACAAATATCGTACAAGATGATGTGCTTAATTATGGCTGCCTTAATTAGGATGCCCTAATTAGGGTTTTCTTTAACTAATTGTCTAGGCTAATTTTTGGATCATCCTGGATGATGTGATCAAAAATAAAAAAACTCTATAATAGTTAGAAAATTTCCCAAGTGTGTATGTGTAAGGTTACAAGCAAGCAAACACCCTTATAAGACATGACTCAAGAAATAAAAAAAGAAATCTATTAAAATTATATTACAATCTATGACCCCTAGTTTGAGATTTTGATGATGAAAAATAATGTCGTTTGAATTACTTTTCATTGAATATCTTTTATTTCTGCTATTATCTATGAGTACTAACATTTTCAGGGAGATTACAAGTTACTCAGGACAACAAGAAGACTCAAGTTTGGGTAGAATAGGAGTGTGAGTTTGTAACATTGGAATTTCTTCATTTATTTTATTTTCTCTTTTCTTGAGCCTGGCCATAAATTGCATATAAATCTGAGCAATCATACACACACACACACAAGGGGAGAGGGTTTTTAAAAAATATATATTTTTTCTTCTTTGTTGATTGTACTGTACGAGTTTATATCGTACTGTACGATCTGATCTGGCTGAAATGTATATCTGTGAACAGGTCGTACTATACGACTATGATCATACTATATGGTGTGTTGCCCATCAAAAACCTTAGCCACCAAATTTAATTTAAGAAAGTTTTATAGCTATTCATATTGTATAAAGAGATTCATATTGTACGATTTATTTTGAATACTTCCTTAAATTAACCCGTGATATGTGGAATAAATCAAGGATTAATTTCGTATTGGTTATCGTACTGTACAAACTAGTTCGTACTATACAATGATTCGAGGCTATTTTTGATCGTCCTAGAGTTCGTCCAGGACGATCCCTTGATTTTGATTAATCGTACTGTACGAAGTAGGTCGTACCCTATGATGTACAGAGACGAGTTTTGATCGCCCCGACTATCATACTATACGAACAAAAGAGTTTTCCCTATCGCACTGTATGAGTTTATATTGTATTGTATGAACTTAGTCAAAAGTTTTGACCTGTTCGTAAACCTTCATACTAGGACGAAGCTCGTTTGTACTAATCGTATTGTATAATATGGAATCATACTATACGATAGTAACATCTAGTTTGAAAAATTTTTGGATTTTTGGAGCCCGTTTTAAGTATCAAAAAGTTATGATTTTAGTGTGTGACAATGAGAGGGGAACGTGATTAGAGAGGGAATCCTTGGGAGAGAACTATTGAGAAGATTTTAGGGTTTGAGAGAGGAAAAAGAGGGTGAGCTTGGTAAGGGAGAAGTAGAGTGAGGGAGATCACACGGTTGCCCCGTTCTTGGTGCACTTTGTTCCTCTTATGGCCTGAGAAGATCTTGTGAGAGGCTCTCTGAGGGGGAGAATCTTCTACATCCATGTCCTCTAAGGCACTCTGCCTTCTCCAGGAGGAAGAAAAATTAGAAGGTACGCACGCATCGCTAGGAGGGTGACAAAGTGCTTGGAACTCCGCCATGTCGGGTTGGTGAAAATGACTCTTGTAAGGGCTTCTCCACCTTATCGAGGGGGAAAAAGGAGAAATATAGTTTTGTAGTGAATCTTCGGGAGTGGAGGACTCAGGGGAGTGGATGTAGGTCAAGTGGCTGAACCTCTATAAAATCTCTGGTGTGATTTTTCCTTTACCGCTTTTATTTTCATTATATTTGCTTGGTGATAATTGTGGTAAAAATCATTGTTGCAAATTTTGTTCAGGTACTTGCTTCCGCATTAAATTTTTATGTTTTAAAAAAAAAATATCAGATATCCTATTAAGGATTTTTTATTGCAACAATTTTCACAATTCTCCCCCGCCCCCCCTCTTGGCGCATCTAGTAATTTCAAATTACAAATCTTACTTGATCAACCAAATCTTGAGTCTTGAATAGTGCATTGTAATCCTGAAAAGCTAGTAAACACACAAATAAAAATATATTGCAAATATAGGTAGACAACATAAAGTGAGCAATAATATTTTTTATCATAAAAAATATAAACTCATAAACTCGAGTTACAACAAAAGATGTTAAAAACACCACCTTAAAAATGGATGTTCTACCTTGTTGAACCCATATGAAAATTTATACATTATAATATTTCATGATATAATAAATATTGCATGCATGACAAGATATATATAGTAATGACATATAAAATAGAAATGTAAATTATGTCATATAACATCTAAGATAGATTGAGTAATGACATAATTAATTAATTGACATGATTAACATGCAACTTGACTGATAAAATGCTAATATGAATATATGATATACTATGGCATATGATTGATATGTATATGATAAGATTGTACATGAAGGATATGATATTAATCCTACTAACTGTTACAGCTATGGTTACTACTCAATTGATGCATTACCTTTAGTTGTAAATATTCATTACTTATGGTCTATGTGCTCATTATATTATTTTTACATACTTTCAAGCAAGGGTAGGGATCCAGTAAAATGTGGTTGAGGCTATAGGCTGAATTTCTTTTCTACAACTATCAATCTTTATATTTTATACTGTGATCATATTATAATTATAGTAATGTATTATTATTAGTGCATATCATGGCTATTATACAGATTATTTTAGATCATGAATCAAAATATAAATATGAATTGTATAGATGTAATAATATTTTTTATTATTTGTATTTCCTAAATGCAATTGGTCAACTTTGGTTATATTATGAAATTATAGAAAGATGTGAAATTCTTTCAAATTTTGATTCAGGGTCATGACACATAACAACACTAGTATGACCAAGAGTCTACATTTTATTATATTAGGAGAATAGGGAGCAATCTTGGAGATTCACTAGTAGAATTCTTTATCCAAAGAAAGCATTTTAATTGATTTTGATTAAACATTAGTGTATACTTGATTGATATGATTGCATTGCATATTGAATGAAGTATGAATAAAACAATGCATAGATGTGTGAATGAGTTGCTTGATTGAATGACATAAGTGATGAATCATTGATCAATAATTTATTTAATGTCTTAATGATTTGCATTAAAATATTTTTTTTATTTGATTTGATTTGAAAAAAAAAATTATATAATTTTCTTTATAACTACTTTTGAATTGATATTGCAAATGTTGAGAATGAAATTTTTCTAAGGTGGAGAGAATATAATAACCTAAAATCTTCTCAAATGAATTTATTTAACAAATATGAAAATTTGGGTTACACCACTATGACACAATGCTAGCAAGCGATCCATGGGGTTGATTTACAAACTAGAAGCAATGGTGTTGACATCGATGCCTTTACTAAGAAAATCTATATTAACTCAGATAAAGCATGTACACAATGGTGGCTAGGATTTGTTGCACCATGGAAGTGGCACTTAAATCATATTTTTAAATATTTAATATTAAATAAAATATTCTCATCAACCCTATGCTTTTTTCTCTCCCCCTTTCCCTTCAACCTTAAATGTGAAGAATGACGAGAAAGGAAAGAGATTGTGGGGGAGAGATGAAGAGAGAGAGAGAGCGACGAGAGAGAGAAGAGAGAGAGAGATAGAGAGAGCACGAGACGAGAGAGAGAGAGAAGAGAGGAAGAAGATTCGAGAGAAGAAGAGTGTGTGTGAGTGAAGAGACGAAAGTTTGCTAGATATAACCCAAAAATTCTTTTGATTGCATGTAGAAACCCAAATCCAACCTTT
Organism: Dendrobium catenatum; assembly: GCF_001605985.2. NCBI lineage: Eukaryota > Viridiplantae > Streptophyta > Magnoliopsida > Asparagales > Orchidaceae > Dendrobium > Dendrobium catenatum. The sequence continues at coordinate 157,554 of NW_021319417.1, forward strand.
TTTTTAATGATTTTATGAGTTTGAATTTTATCCCTCTTAACCCGATAAAAATATATTTCTCCCTATTTATTAAACTTATCATATTAAATTCTTTTATATGTTAACATTTTTAAAATTATGGGTATTTTAACTACAATATATTAATTTTAGCTAGGTAAATTGAAAGTTCTAAAACTTTTGAAGTTTAAAAGTAGTGCTAAAACTTTCATGCATTTATAAAATTATTACATTCATACATGATAATTAGTTGGCTTAGAGGAAAAAGATAATGATATTAATAAATGTGGCATTTTATATAAGCAAGGAGGGTGGATGCGAACCATTCTATAATTAATATGGTTGCTATAAATGATAATTATCCTATATATGAGGCTACTAAACTTTTCTTTAAATTAAAGCTTTTAGATTAATTCTTGATGTTAGGCCTATAAAACTGATTGATTTGATTATTTCATCGAGTAGAAGAGAGTAAAACTTCTTTATTTGATTTTATTGGCGAGCCATTAATCAGAAGTAATAATGAATCACATATAAATAATAAAATATATGATTGAAAGATAATGGTGTTTGATTATAATATATGTATAACAGTGATTGATAGATTAATTGACACTGCATTTAAAAGCTAGATGTTCTGCCTTACTACATAAATCATGGGGAGTAAACATTTGAATGCTTATATGGTGCATGCATACATGAAAAGGAAGTATAGGATGATCAATACTATAAAATGTATTACAGTCTGTGGAATTCATATGAGAGTCAATGAATGTATACAGTGTGTGTGATTTGTAGCTATTGGTTGGGAAGTATTATAGAAGACTCTATATTCATATTTCAAGTATATAATAAGATAGTGAATATGTGGTGTGTGTACATATGAGAACTTACTTATTAATCCAGATATATTCTCTTTTTCGATTAATATATTATGTATGGTATGAATTTCATTGTAGTGATTGATGAGCTGGTTTTCCCATGGTGTACTAGAATCATAATTGGTTAATATCTTTACAAGGATTGACTCATTACTTTACATAATAGATATTGAATTTATATTATTAATATTAGTATGCATAATAATTCTCAGTCCTTGTATTGGAGTTCAAGAGGGCCTAACATCCCTAACGAACTTTCATTTGTAAGCTTATTATGTAGATTTTATTGATGTCAGGTCAAAGAAGGGATCATGACATGCAGAATCAGGCTAATCAAAATTCCCAAGTTTTCTTTTGGTTCTTCATTTTATTTTATTCTTTTATAGTGAGGAGCTTAGTGTGGTAGATTGTTATTGAAAGTAATCTTTTGACTATTATAAATCATATTTTAATTAATGGAATAATGAAATATTTTAATGTATAAAAACTTCTTAAGCTGGCTTTCATTATATTTTAAATGGAAATTAGAGGCTCTCATAAATTGATTAAGATATAAAAAACTAATTCTTCCAATTTAGGTCTTGGGGTGTTATAATACGAGTAGTTATAAATAAGTTGAATAGGAAGAAAAGGCTCTCTCCAAACAACCCAAAAATGTAAAAAGTATTTTTAGAAGGTTAAAATTTGATATTTCATATTTTGAACCTATTTTCATGTGTTTGAAAGTAGTCTTGTGTATAAAAAAGTTATGTATGCATTTTAGAATGAGTCCTAGGAATTTGGAGGGTTTTTTCACAAAAAAATTAAAATTTTTACTATTTGTGCGCTTAAGTATTGGGTGTGTGGGCACCATGGCACTACAACTACATCGAGGTACCAAATAGCAATGTTTCAGCACTACAGCCTTAGGTTTTAAGAAAATGAACTAGCACTGAAGTGTTAGGATGCTTTTTGTTGTTTAAATATAAAATAAATCAACTATTCCATTCATTTGAGCACTGCAGCCAGCCAAGCAAGAGCAAGAATGAGAGGATTTTGGAGGGGGAGAAGGATTTTTGAGTCGCTTGGGTCATTTTAAATCGTCAGCCCAATTGGGGAAGTTGTCTAGATTGAGATATGTCACATTATGCCTATCTTAGTTTTCAAAAATATAAAAGTTTTTTCAATTTCCTGGTTAAATTTTTATCACAAAAAATGTGAATAACCTTGCACTGGAAAAACTTTTGACTCATAACTTTTTATATGTTATAGAGATTGAGATTATAAATATTTTCTAAAAAATTTCCACTTGATATTTTAAAATTTATATAATTTTTATTGAATAGAAAATATTCTGAACATTGAAAAATAGTATTGTAGTATGATTAAAGTCTTAAAATACCATTTTATACAATTTCTTATAATTTAGTTATATTTTTAAACTATGAATTTTGCTCAGTAGGTATTTTATTTAAGTAGATTGTTAATATAAGCTTTGAGAATGAATACTAGTATGTGAATGAGTGATAGCTGGTCAGTCTTGCTATTATAATACTATAATAATAATTATGTGTAAAAAAAATAAAGATAGACTGATTGACTTATATAGGATAGTGGGTTAAAAGACTTTCTATTAAATATTGTGGTTTGGTGTTATTCTTAGATGATTCATGAGATACATTGATTGAGAGTTAGATACACTGATTGTGAGTTATAAAGAGTTATTATTGTGTCGATGGAAAAAGAGTGATGACTTTGTAATGATTGTTATTGATTCATTGATACTATATGACCTTACTATTATTTCACCATTAATTTACTATTACTATATGAATTTATTGTTATTATCATTGCACTGAACAACTTAAACTATTGCTGCTAATATTATTATGATAGGATTACTAATATTGTCTATTGATTTAGCATTACTGATTAGGATATTTATTGAGCATATGATATTCTGGATAGTTACCTAATACTGATATAGATTGATTTGATATGATATATACTATTGCTTACAAAGTTATTCATTAATGCGATTCTAAAAATTTTGTTGAGATTTTGGTTCTACCGATTAAAATGATTTTTTTATTAATTGAATATTACTACTATGACATGATTGGTTACTTTTTAATTGAATTGATGTCTATATTAGTTTACGTGATTATAGGTTACTTTACTACTCTTTATATCATATATTTTATTTCTTTGTAGACTTTACTGCTATTGAGTGTGAAATCTATAGTTACTCAGGAATATTGATGATTAATCTATTTTTAAATTTCTTTGTAGTTCTTTGTAGACTTTCTTGCTATAATGATTCTTAATTATATGGCTATTACTACTATGAATTGATTGATGACATGCATACTACATCTTTATCAAGATTTGAGTTAAATTATAAGACTTTAGTGACATGTTGGGATTTTTATCTCATTATATATGATTTAAATGATTTTAGATCAGGGAAGAGGTTCAGGAGTGTGAGGCTAATCAGGATTCCTCATGTTTAGTTTCTTTTTTTTTTGTTTTAGTTATTCTCTTATACTCAGGAATGAAAGAATATGTTATGATTCTTTAGTATTGTATATGATTTTTTTGTCAATGTATATATATGCATATGGATCTACAAATATATGATTTTATTACTAACAAATAAAATTAGATTGCTTTTATTATTATCTAAAAAAAGATATAAAAAACAATTCTTCCAAATTAGTTTCTAGGGCATGACACTCTTCGTATTTTCTTTTTTATCGTCACCTTCTCCTATATTGGACTCCTCCTCTCATTATATATAATGTGAAAAGGGTGAGCTAAAGTGCTAAGTAATACATCTACAGATTGAGAGTAGGATAAGCTATACTTTCACACTAGGATATATTTAATGAGGTGGCCTACTAAAAGAATTTTTTTTTTTTTTGCATCTTCTAGTTTTCCTGATAGAGTTAAGATTATATATTTAATGGATAAGGATATTTGCAACACTAAAGTAACGGGTGATGTTAATCCCGTGATGTTTAATCCTTGTTTACTTTAGGCATGGACATTATGTTGAAACCACATCTTGGTGACATAGGTATTCAACAAATTACTCCACTAAAAGTTGATAGGGTCACGTGGTGATTTCCTAAGGGTTATATTTAATTGTGAAAGTAATTATAGTGAATTTTTGAAATGGTTAATGTTATAGGTGAAACATTTAGTATATTAACATGTATAGTTTTTCATATATTGTCTCATTGATGGCTTTTGTACTCTACACATAAGTGCTTATAATCAGTGGTCATATTTGTATTTATTCTGAGATTTATATGAAATTTAAAAGCATTCTAGGGGTGTGTGGGAAAATAAGTGAAATCAGAAATATTACAGGGGAGTTTGGAATCTGAAGCTTTCCTGATACCTCTATTGATGAACTTCGTTTCAATTTCTTTCTATAATTTGCTGCTCATTATATTACGCTAAGGTGAGAAATCAAACATAGGAGTGCATGATCACTTACTTGCCATGGCTTTGGCAGAGTGAGAAGAGCATTATACGTGTTAATGATCAATATGTAAGAGAAGGAAAGGCTTGAGAGATGGTGTGAGAGAGTGGGGTAAGCTCAATCCTATACATGTCCCATATCTTTGAGTGATCTATGTAATACGATCTCAAATCATTCATACGTATGATATATTTATATTTTACAATATCGCCAAAGACTTTTTGATTGAGCCACTGTATAATATGATGTAAAGACTTATATAATATAACCTATTTTATTCCAAAAATCTATCCAACAATGAAATATTTGACAAAATTGCTATCATATAATAAACGATCATATATTGTGACTACGTATGACCTAAATTTTATTTTAAATCATCCCATCAAATCTCTATTGGTATTTAGTCAGGTCAAATATCAATAATATGATATCAATTATTTACTATGATTAGTTTTTGCTTTAGATTTTCCAATTAATTATACTTAGATATAGTTGAACCAAGTGCAAATCATATACGTAATGGGGTACCGAAAAATCGTATAATATAATGTATTAGCCCTGGTAAAATATCTAACTAAGTTTCTTAGGCTTTGACAAGTGCTAAACTATTATGTAGAAATCAAACTTATAGCGTAGGAAGAGGGTTGTGTAATCATTGACGTGGATCATGTAAGTAATGCATGTAGTGATCATACATTAAAAATATATAAATTTTCATTTGATGATTTTTTTATTTTTATGTTTTTAAGGACCTAATAATAAATACATAAATAATAAATAAATGTTATGAACATAACGATCGTTATAATAATATAATTAAAAAGTACAAAATAATGACA
>NW_021319417.1:162842-168241 GCF_001605985.2 Dendrobium catenatum
GGTGGATGAGTGGATTTACTCATAGTTTAATTTTCAAGCCGGTTAGAACCGTCGGTAATAGGCATTTTTCCTGTAGTGTTTCCTGATAGAGTTAAGATTGTATATTCAATGGATAAGGAGATTTGCAACATTAAACTTAACTCAAGTCATAGATTAATAGGTGATAATTAAAAGTAACGAGGTGATGTTAATCCATGGTTACTTTTTAGGATGACATTATATTGAAACACATCTTGGATGACATAGGTATTCAAGAAATTACTCACTAAAAGTTGATAGTGGTCAAGTGGTGATTTCCTAAGGGTTATATTAATTGTGAAGTAATTATAGTGAATATTGATGGTTATGTTATAGGGTGAGACATTTAGTATATAACATATTTAGGTTTTCATATATGTCTCATTGATGGCTATTTGTATCGTACACATAAGTGATTATAAGTGGTCATATTTGTATTTATTTTGAGATTTTTATGAAATTTAAAAAGCTTTATAGGGGTGTGTGGGAAAATAAGTGAAATAAGATATTACAGGGGAGTTGGTAATTGTAGCTTTCTGATACTTACTGCATGAACTTCATTTCATTCATTCTAAAATGTTCATCATACTAAGGGTGAGAAATCAAACATAGAGTGCATTATCACTTACTTGCCATGGCTTTGAGAGAGTGAAATAGAATTATAGGTAAATGATACATATGCAAGAGAAGGAAGGCTTGAGAGAAGGTGTGAGAGAGTGGGGGTAGCTCATGCCTATAGATGTCAATATCTTTGAGTGATTATGTAATACGATCTCAATCATATAGTATGATATGTTATATTTTAAATAATCCCAAAGACTTTTTTGATATAGCCAACTGTATAATATGATGTAGATTATATAATCTTACCTATTTTATTCCAAATCATCACAATAAATATTTGAGTAAATGCTATCATATAATACAATATATATTGTATAGTATGACCTATTTTATTTTAAATCATCCCATCAAATCTCTATTGGTAATTTAGTCAGGTCAAATCATACAATATGATATCAATTATTTACTATGATTAGTTTTTGCTTTAGATTTTCCAATTATTATACTTAGATATAGTTGACCAAGTCAAATCATATAGTATGAACCAAAATCGTATAATATAATGTATACCTGGTAAAATATCTAACTAGTTCTTAGGCTTTGACAAGCTAACTATTATGTAGAAATCACTTATAGCGTAGGATAGAGGGTTGTGTAACATGACGTGGATCATGTAGTATGATGTATGATCATACATTAAAATATAAATTTTCATTTGATTTTTATTTTTAAGTTTTTAAGGACCTAATAATAAATACATAAATATAAATAAATGTTATGAACATAACGATCTTAAATATAAATAAAAAGTACAAATAATGAACACAAGTAATATAGAGATAATACAAACTTAAGTATATTCGATACAAATAATTAATAAAACATATGGTTTAGGCACTTAGGCTTTCACTCACAACTTAGATATAAGTGCACTAAGCCTCTCATAACAATCTATCTTAATATATTTATTCACCAACTAATTAATATTGATGAATTTAATATCAATATCATACTTTGAATATCAATATCAGATTTTGATACAAGATCTCTGATGTGTTTTTTTTATCAACTTGAAAACATAAAGTCTCAGTTTGAATATCTTACTAGGTCAAATAATACACTATATATAGTGTATTGATAAGTAAATTTTATATTTTATGTGTTAGTTTGTTAGTGAAAATATATTACTTTAGGTATGTTTTTACAAGAAAATATAAGAAATGGGTAAAATTTTTAAGTTTGGTACAGCGTCATGATGTTGAACACAATATTGTTGCGGCACAAAAATCTTTTTTCTATATTTTTCTATAAATGGTCTTTCTGTAATGTTAGTAGAGGAGTTTAGCAACTTATTTAATTTCATTCTTTATAGTGCTTCTCTGATTTAAGGAAAGTCAGAGAAGTACTAGATATATTTTATTAGATTGTTTGTCTTGTGTTTGTGAAGCACTTCTATAAGTTTAAGGAGTGTAGAGGAGATCATTGAACCATCCGGTGATATCTTTTCTTCTATACTTTCTTTTTCTTGTGTAATTAATAAAAATGAATATGCTTCACTTAATCTTTATGTTTGGCTAAATTCTCCAGTTTTGGATTGATGGTGTAAATGAAATATGGAGTACTAATGAATTCTCTTCATCAATAATTTATAATATTTTCAATATACTAGGTCTTTTTTTAATGCACATGGTGGCCATATGTGTAGTTAATATCAGGTGTAATATGGATCATAGAAATAGGAAAACAGACACAATAAGTTATATTTGATTGGTATGATGCAAGCACATGCGTAGTGCTTATCATGTATCAAATTTATAGAGATGAATTATCATGAAGGGGTTTTAACAGTACTCACTTTTTTAAAAGGATAACCCACTGAGGGGCCTACACGTTAATATAAGATAAAATTACATAATCCTTAAAGGGCCCTTTAGCTCGCTAATGCTCAGAAGAGCTACAAAAAGAAATCCAAAAAAACCAAGAGCTCGAGGTCCCTACTAAGCAAAAGTACAAACAAACCTAGGTATAATCTATGGTGCACAAGAAAGAGGACCAAAAAAATAGGAAAGCAATAAAAAATTGCATTCAGCTCTAGCTCCCCATCCAAAATGGCATCACCATGAGTACATGCACTAAGAAATTTCTGCAAAATAAGACGAGGTTCAAAATAGAAAAAAATACATAATCATACAAGATAAAAAAATTTATAAGTCCAGCCTTCACCAATAGCTCTACCATCAGGAATCCAACAGCACCAAGCATTTGTAAAACAAAAATAACAACAATAACTCCAATTCATCCAAGCAAGAGAAAAAATAAAGCATAAATCCTGACCAGCTAAGATAATTAGTAAAACATTTTGTATGTAAAGAATACCCAACATGGTAGTCTAGGTTAAAGGCCAAAGCCCATAGCAAACCAAAGGCATATAACAGCATAGTTTTAGCAAAACCAAACTAATTGGGAACATCCTTAGTAGCACCCAACATCCAAACTGAGAGAAACCAAACAAAAACCACCCGCACACCCCAAAACTTGCCCAGCCACAGGGGATAGAAAAATAAGCCACAAATAACCTTGCTCATAATCAACAATCCATTTGAGAAGAACCAAAGAAAAAACTCCAGCACACCCCCAAAAAAACTCGGGCAGAAAAATCAGAGAAGTGGACAGCACCTCTTGCACACCTCCATAATAATGCCCAGTAAACTTTGACAAGAGCAGTTAAAAAGAATAATGTTGACATCAAAACAAATCCAAGAAGACAAATCAAGAAGCTCACCAACCAGATAAAAATAAAATAGCAACAACAAGTACCACACCACTCAGCAAAGCCCAAAATAATTGAGCTCCATAAAAAATTACCCAAACTCACATCCATGCCAACTAAGCAATTCTTTAAAATGATCATCGAGTAGCACATAAGAGAATTTCCAAGATAGTAATACACCCAAGTAGCAAGGAAACCCTAGATGAAAGAGAACAAAAACACAAGAAAAAAGCTAAACAAAGGACCATATGAATAACCCGCCTTCCAAACACCTAGAAGCCATAAAAAAATAGAGCAAAAAAACTCAATAGAAATAAAAAAGCTCCAAAGAAACCACCCCAGAAAAAATCACTAGCGGACCAAAACAGAGGCAACCGTAAGGCAAAACACAAGCTCCAACAACCCAACAACATTAAATTCTAACATAAGGGGTGTAGGTTTTATCCAATCTTAGAATCTCTTTTAAAGGGACATGTAACTTTTTTGCAACAAGATCAATGAAACAATCCAAATAAAAAAATCAATTATCAAGCCATTCAACACAGGCATTCCCCTCCCTATACACATGAGAAAAGGAAGAGTTAATAAAGATTATTAAGTGTTTAATATCCCTCACCAGATAAAAAAGATAAGAATTGCAAATAGAATCATCAAGATTATTTAAATATTGAATAGAATAAGTAGAATCAACTTCAATACCAATGTTATAAATATCTATAGGAATGCATAATCTAATCCCATAAAGAATAGTGGAGAACTCAGCAAAATTTACATCATAAATCTATAAGGGACCCTCAAAATCCATAACTGTTGCAGATCTATGGCTTATAATTTTGATGATAGCAAACATTCTTTTTCTCTATGACTGCTTTCTACTAATATTACAGGTTCACACGATCGGACTGCAATTTAGAATCAGCTCAAGATTGGGTAGACTAGGTCTGAGTCATTTTGTACACTTTTTCCTTTCTTGAGTCTATTGTATTTGTTGTGGCTCATGATGCTTTGTAATGTATAAGAGTTTCTGACTATTCCCTAGAGTTTACTATTTTTGATAACATCGTCCTGGACAATATTTATATCGACCGGGATGATCTGTTCAAAAGCAGAAACCCTAATGTGGGCATCCTCATTAAAGCAGTTGTCATTATGCAAAACACATCGTCCTGGACGATTTTGTATTGGCCAGGACAATAGGCTCAATTCAAAAATAAACTGCTGCCAAATCTACTTAAGAAATTCTTATTTTTGGATATCGGCCTGGTGGATCGGCCTGGACTATAAAATATCGTCCAGGACGATCCAGAACATTTTTTTCAAAATTTCTCTGGCAATTTTAGAAAGCAATTAATGATGATTTCGTCTGTCCCGATCGCAAGATCGTCCGGGTCGATTAGGCATCGTCCAGCTTCATTTCAGGGCAATATTCAGGATGAACTAATTGGCCAGAATGATATGTATATCATCCTAGACGATAATTTCAGCAACTTGCTTTAATGAGTCATTTTTAGCTCTTCTATTTAAGCTATGACAAGGCACTTTATAAGTGTCTTTAGCAGCCATTATAGCTTCGTTCTTATGGGGGAAACTTGAAGAGAGAGCTTGAAAGGGAGAGAGGAAAGGGTGGAGTTTATTGTGGAAGTGATTTTGTAAGGGCTTCTCCGCCTAGCTGTGGGGGCTAAAGGAGAGACACTTAGATTAGTACAATACTTGGAGGGTGCCTCTAAGGAGTGGACGTAGGTCAAGATTTGATCGAACCACTATAAATATGGTGTGTTCTTTCTTATTATTGTTTTTGCATTATTTTCTTCCTTACTTGTTTTTCCGTGGCGATTTTGGTTTGTACTTTGCTTAAAGTTTCTTCTTTTCCAATTCACCACTCTTTGTATTTAGCCTTGGGCCAGTTCTATAGGGCTTAACATCCCTAATGAACTTTCTAGTGCCATCAGAGCACTTTCAAGACTGCTGACTTAATTTTTCGGTACATTTATCATTTAACCATAATCCGCAATCCATGTCATAAGAGGAAACCCAATCTGGCTTTAGG
>NW_021319417.1:168341-286234 GCF_001605985.2 Dendrobium catenatum
GTTCATAGGGCTTAACATCCCGAACGAACTTTCAAAAACCACTAGCGGACCAAAACAGAGGCAACCGAAAGGCAAAACATAAGCTCCAACAACCCAACAACATTAAATTCTAACATAAGGGGTGCAGGTTTTATCCAATCTTAGAATCTCTTTTAAAAGGGACATGCAACTTTTTTGCAACCAGATCAATGAAACAATCCAAATCACAAAACCAATTATCAAGCCATTCAACACAGGCATTCCCCTCCCTATACACATGAGAAAAGGAAGAGTTAATAAAGATCATTAGTGTTTAATATCCCTCACCAGATAAAAAAGATAAGAATTGCAAATAGAATCATCAAGATTATTTAAACATTGAATAGAATAAGTAGAATCAACTTCAGTACCAATGTTATAAATATCTATAGAAATAAATAATCTAATCCCATAAAGAATAGCGGAGAGTTCAGCAAAATTCACATCATAAATCTATAAGGGACCCTCAAAATCCATAACAATGTAACCATAACTGTCCTTGATAATCCCACCACATCCCGAAAAGGAATGATTAACAGTATCCTTTGTTGAAACTTGTGTATTATGAATTAGGTTGTTAGACCTAAGCTTATGTTCTAAAAGGCTAACCAAGAGGGGAGGGGAGGAGGGGGTGAATTGGTAATTTAAAAAATTCTTCATCTTTAAACCGATTAAATTTTTAGTGAAATTTTAAAATAATTTTTCAGCCACAGATCAACACAAAAGAAGTAAAGTAAAAACATCAAAAAAATAAAAAGATACAAAATTTATAGTGGTTCGGTCAAACATGACCTACATCCACTCTTTGAAGTCTCCCACTTTAGGTATTGCACTATTACCACAAGTGTCTCTCCTTTCCCCCCCACAGCAAGGCGGAGAAGCCTTCACAAAAACTCTCTTCCACCACTTCCCGGTGCGGCAGAGAACCGTCGTCCTTTTACACTCTCTAAGTGTTGGAAGAGAACCGTCGGTTGTTCACACTCTCTAAGTGTAGGCTTAGAACCTTCATCCTTTCACACTCTCCAAGTGTAGGAAGAGAACCTTTGTCCTTTCACACTCTCCAAATATAGGCAGAGAACCTTCGTCCTTTCACACTCTCCAAGTATAGGCAGAGAACCCCTCGACTGTTCACACTTCTTGAGTGTTGGCAGAGAACCAGATCTTTTTGAAAGATCTTCTCACAAGAAATCTAGAAGGACAAGAGAAAAGAGTGAAGTAATCACAATTCACAAACGTAGAACCTTACCTTTGAGTAACCAAGTAAATCCTTCACGCTCCAATAGTAAGAAATCTCCTTCAAACACTCTCTCACCCTCTCTCCTTCAATCTCCCTTTAGTATACACGAAGACAAAAAGACAAAAAGATTTTAAGATAATCAAAACTGGACCTTTTATAGAAAAGACACAAAAACTATCCAAAAACTACAATTTTCAATTTCTGACCATCTACGACCATCCCGTACGATTTTATTTCGTATGTACGAACAGTGTAAAAACTGTTACATATGAACAATATATGAATCAGTACGAACTACCTTTGTACCCGATAATCATTCCATACAACTAAGTTCGTCCGGTACGAACAATTGTTCCCAAAGTAATTTGGTACAAAAATACAGGATGAATTTCAAGTCTCCAGAACAGAGAAGATCATCCTGAGACGAACCATAAATATTATCTAGACTAATAGTTCATTGTGGCCAATCTAGAGCCCATTGTCCTAGAATGAACTGTAATTATTGTATGGACGAACCCATCCAGAGAGCACCATCCTGGGATGCACGATAAATATCATTCGAACGAATGCGTCCAGAGCCCATTATCCTGGGATGAATGAAAAACATCATCTGGACGAATAATTCATTTTGGCGAATACAAAGCCATTCGTCCTAGGACTAAACATAAATTTCATCCAGACGAACGTATCTAGACAGCATCGTCCTTGAATGAATGATAATTATTATTTGAACGAACTTGTCCAGAGCCCATCATCCTAGGATGAACGAAAAACATCATCTGGATGAATAGTACTAGGAAAAAATTTTTGGCCCTCTATGTTTATTCTTTCGCTCATTTGAGAGTTTTAACTGACCAGATCATCCCATACAAACATGGTTCATACTGTACGATCAGTTTAAAAAATTATGAATTTTAAAGCTCTCCCCTGGTATGTGTGTGCGAAGTTACTCAATTAAAATCACACACTCTCAGACTCAATAAAATGAAAAATACATACTTCAATTTACAAAATATTCTAAGCAGAACTTGATTTGAAGTCTTCAAAAATCTGGAGTATGATTTTCCTAAAATGTTAGTACACAAAAGACTAAAAACAATTCTTCCAAAATGTGTTAGGAGAAGATAATAATCAAAACAATAATATTTGGAATCATCAAAACATATAAGTTGCAAGAATGTAAAACATGTACAGCTAAGTAGCAACTCTCTCAACAAACTCCCCCTTGTTTATGATGGCAAAACAATTATTATTTGTGTATATTTGAAAGTCATAAGTTTCTCCTAAACTCCCCCTGAATGAATAAGCATGTGAGAATAAGGGGCATGATTGTTGAACTAATCACATTCTTTATATTTTTTTTTAAATTTTAAAGTTTTTCACACACACTAATCATAAAAAATAAATAAATAATCACACTGAAATGTCAAAATAAATAAAATATGAAAAAAAACACAAAAATACGAATAACACATAAAACACTTCAACACACAAAACACTTCAAACAATATTTCTCCCCCTTTTTGACAAAAGCAAAAAAGAAAAGAAGAAACGAACAAATACAGAATTGTAAGGAGTCATATGAAAACCCTTTGATAATTGATCCATAAAGAGATTGAGTTATAATTACAATAAAAAAATATCATTAGAGAATTTGAAAGATTCATATAATTTAAGTATAGATATAACATATACAAGAAAAAAATATCAAGAGCATGAATCAGTTTAGATAATGAGATAAGAAAAATTATTACAAAGTAGATGAATGAAAAATTTGTAAATATCAAATTTCAATACACAATAAAATTTGATATAAGATTAATTTGAATTTAAAGATTAAAAGATTAAGAAAAGAAAATATATACTTGTGGCGCTTTGTGCATATTTTCAATATTTATGGCACACTTTGTGCATTTTGTTTTTTTATGGTCTAATTTTATGCCTCTTTTTCAATTTGTGAATCATTGTGCATTCTTTTGATTTTTATATATTTGTACATGTTTAAGTATTTACTTGATCTTTCCAAAATCAATAATATAAAATCTCAAATTTCTCTAAATACAACGATATTTATATTGAAAAGAGAAATAAAAAATAAGAAAACATCAAAATTGCAATAATAATATTAAAATTATGTTAGTCTAACAAGAGACATGAGATTGATATTCTTAACTAGATCGAGTTATAACACAAATTAAATTTTTGAAAAATTAGATTTTCTAATGAATTTAATTTTGTATTGCATTTCAAAATATAACACTTATTAGATCAATATTTAAGGATAGTCATATAGGCTAACAAACATTTCTAGAGACATGACAAAACAAATTTTATTGATATCATGGTGAATGATAATATATTTGAGCATATAAGATATCAGTACACATAGATGCAATAAAACATAAGACATAAAAACATAAGACATGAAGATATGAAAACATAACAACTAACAACACATCACATCACAACGCATCACCTTTGCTAAAGAAAATCATAAAAGAAGTACAGTCATCACTTAGAGGGGTTCTGATCTGGAGGAGGTCCTTGGTTGAAGAAGTTAAAATAGCTACTCATCATAGCCATATTCGAGCTCACAGCATCGAGTTGGCCTCGCATCCAACCTATGTCCTATAGGTGTTGTGCGTCTTGCTGCAGTAGATGAGTCTCAATTTGATCAAAGTGGTGATCAAAATGAGTCTCAAGATGATTAAACCTATGAACCATATCTTGAAAGTTTGGTTCACGAGCAGGTGCATGTGCAAGTGCTCTCTCATTCCCCTCAGTGTCAGCACCTTCATCATATTTTGCAAAGATAGCTCAGAATGAACCATCAATGTAGAATAGAGGCTACTCAAAATGTGGCACATCAGGATCAACTAATTTATACTTCTTATCAAGAATATAAGCCTTAAGGTGTCCTAACCAATGTTCTTCTTTCTCTTATGGGATACATGGCCAATTTTAAAAAGCCCATAAAGATAGTTAAGAATGAGTTGGTCTTCGTCAATGGGTTGACCAGTAAGAATCTGATAAGTGATAGTGGAAAGAAGAGGAAGTGATATTAATTCTATCACTAGCTTTTGAAATGATGGAAGTTCTAAGAACATGTTGGATGATTCTAGCATCTTGATGTAGAGTGTTTACTTTGGGAAAATGGCATTTTTATCTAATCCCTCTAAGAACCCGATAATCTTAGTCCAATAAAAAGTTATAGAAGAAGTCAAAGTTTGGGCTCGTATTCCTTGAGTCCTTAAGTTTAAGAAAGCTCCCAGATTCTGCTTGGTTATTTTTACATTCTTTCTTTTAGAATAAAGGATTTAATCCTGTCATGATCAAAGTTAAAGGTCATGTTCGCTAGGAAATAATGAAATATAGAAATATTGAAAGAGTAAATCAGAGTAAGAATAAACTCAAATTGAGTGGAAGAAAAGAGTAGTAGTATATGATAAATTATATTCTCTTGAATCTAAACTCTGGACAGAGTCAATTTTGCAGATACAAACCTAGGGAAATATTCTTCTTTTCCTTAGAAAGAAAATTTTTACTGGCATTTCTAGGTCCCCTAGTGAGTTCCTTAGCGTGTCTAACCCTCTTGCTTGAACTAGCCATAGAGAAGATCAAAGAGAATAGAAGATTGAAAAGGGTTTTGAAGTGAATGAAATTTGAGTTCTAAACCTTTCCAGTTTAAAGAAAAAATGACCTTTTGTATGGATGAAAATTGGTTCGTCCCATACAATATTTTGTTCGTACGTACGAATGAAAATTTTGTATGTACGACTGTATGCGTTAGAAATAAAATGACTTTTCATAATCATACGAGTTACGAGGCATTCTTTTGTACAGACTTTTTGACCAGACTATTGTACAGATGAACAGGTGTTCTTCAAGGATGATCGATTATTTAAGATCCTTTTTATGATGATTTGAATCGTCCCGCACTTAGAGTGAAATGTGGTTCATATGTATGAACTTCAAGTGTATACGTACGATCAGAAATTAAAACTTATCCTTATCCATATAACCGTCTAGATGTGTACATACGATTGAATACAAATCATCAAGATGATCTTGATGATCATACAGACAAATTGTATTGAAAATTGAAAAACTACATGCAAACTGTTCAACTCAATAATTAATATGCTACAGGATTTGTCCTGTATGAAAATATTTTTGTACAGATGAATGTCACACTTAGAAGTTTTCATACCATTGCTCAAAAACATGAATTTTGATGTGAGAGTACATAAAACAAATAAACATGAAATTGAGAAAACAAACATGAATGAAAACTAAAAAGAAAAGCACATATGGAAAATAAAAAAATCACAAAGCACACAAACAAAAAATATATCAATGTTGTAGAAACCTTTATTTAAGCATTCAAATCAATCATACCAAGCCTTTTTCTTAATGTATTAAAAGTATCAAAGGCTAATGGTTTAGTAAAAATGTATGCAAGTTGATTTTTAGTTGAAACATGATTGAGTTTAGTTTCTCCTTTGGATATATGATCCCTTATGAAATGATGCCTGATGTCTATATGTTTGGTTCTTGAATGTTGAATAGGATTTTTAGAAATGCAAATAGTACTAGTTTTATCACAATAAATGGAATAATGCCTATAGTTAATCGTAAATCAATCAACTATTATTTCAACCAAAGTATTTATGCCACACAACTTCGTAAGGCAATGTATTCAACTTCCTATGACCATTGGGATATTTACTGAAATAAACTTGAACAACTTGACTTACTAATACAAATGGATAACACTTCTTATATATTATACTATATTTTACTTCTACTAAACCATACACAGGTTGAACCCTTATGCCTCTATTATATACTGGATCATACAATTGATAGTTAAATAAACATACAAAGTTCTTATCCTTGCTTGAGTACTCCTGGTCAAGAACCTCATTCAAAATATCTTAATAATCACACTCATCTTCTTCATGAGTATTCTCTCTAACACATACTCCATAATTTTTAGTTTTTCTTCCTTCACTTCATGACTTGGAATGAAATTTGAACCCATTCACTATATATATTGGCCAGGTCATTACTTTTTGCATTAGGCCCCATGCTAGTGCTTACAGACCTTTATCGAAATGTGATTATTCTTCTACATTGAAGTCCATGTTACGACCAATCTTTGTTCTTGTACTCCTTCCATGGGGCTCGAAGTAGTAAGAGTATAAGTAAGTGGTTTCTTGAGATAAATTTGCTTCATATATTGTTCCTTTTGGTCGTACTTTATTCTTAATATATTTTTTTATCTTGTTCAAATATCTATTAAATAATTATAATTATCAATTTAGTAAGTATTTGTTTATAAATTGTTCAAAAATATTTAAAATAACTTAATAAAAATATGTTTTACCCCTCAAAAGGGTACATCTAATGATATTGTACAGGTCCACCAACTCTAGATTTGTAAGGTAGATAGACTGAAAGATATTCCATAAAATTAAAAAATCCCGGGGGAAATTTTTTTTTCTAACTTGGTAGAGGATGATTGTCTTGTTCTCTTCGCTCCACTATAAAGTATATTAGCTTAGTTTAGGTGAACATAGGTTTTTGAAGAAAATGATAAGCTCAGTCAAAAGATTTGATATATAATCTGGTAACAAACATACTATGATCAGAAGGAGAACCTCCATAATTATGTGACTATCATGACTTTTTAGTCCAAATAATCTCACATATTTAAGGTCAACACATCAGGTTAAGTTTTATCCATAGACATCGGGCCTTTTTTAAACCTTAAAACCACTGACATATTGATTTTTTTTGCTATAACGTGAAAGAGTAAGGTGTTTTGAGCTTCATTATTTTGCCATCGGTGGTTATTACTAACTCTAAATTTTTTTTCCAGTAGTACACTTTAATTTCCATCCTATCTTTGACATTATCCTTGCTCTTACTTTTAACATCCATAATTGTATTAAAAATGTTATCCAAAAAGTTTTTCTTAATATGCATAACATTCAGATTATGCCTAATCAAATTTGTTCTTCAATATGATAATGTCCAGAAAATACCTTTTTGAATCAAATTATGTTGAACACCATATCCTGGAAATTTAGACTCCTAATATTGGAAAATCAATAATTGATAAAAAGTCAGAAAGTCTCTGTAGTATATAATCTCGGTGGAGGATGTGATGTCTCAACTTTATTTTTAATGAATGCTTCATTATTTCTCCTAACAGATGATCAAAAGGTATGAACATATGATGACAATAAAACCAAGTATTTTTTCCTCCATATTTTAGTGTGAAAGCTTTAATATTTTCCATGTTGTAAGGGCAAGCTAATTGTCCTGCTATGCTCCAACCAGATAACATACCATAAGCTGGAAAATTACCAATGGTCCAAAGAAATGCAGCTCAAAGGAGAAATATTTATTTGGTTGAGATGTCATATGTGAGGACACCCTCTTCCCATAATAACTTGAGATCATCAATTAATGTTTGCAAAAAAATATCAATTTTTTCTTTTGAATTATATGGTCCAGGTATTATAAGTGTTAAGAACATGTACGGGGTAGTCATACACATCTGTGATGGAAGATTATATGGTGGTAGTATAACTGGCCAAAAAGAGTATGGTAAAGCTATTTGACTATATGAGGTAAAACTATCAGCACATAATCCCAATCTTATATTACGTGGTTCAGCAGTAAATAAAGCATGTACTCAATCAAAATATTTCCATGCTTAAGCATCAGATGGATAAGAAAGAATATCATTGTTTACTAATTTCTCCTTATGCCATCTCATATAACCTGCTGAACTCATTGATACATAGAGCCACTAAAGTCTTGGAATGATCAGTAAATAAAATAAACAGGAATATGGAACATCTTTATTTTGACGATATTATTTTCTTGAGTTTGGCTTAAACCGAGGCACATTATAGGTGCGATAATAAACTTCTATTGCATCATCCTTGTAGTATAACATACTTCCATTGATACATCAATCAATTTTTATAAAAGTGAGACCCAACTTGGATACTAATTTCTTCATTCGGTGCTAATCAGAGGGAATTAAATTATCCATTAGATTAGTTTTCTTGAGAAGACCAATTAAGTCATTGAAATAATCACGAGGAATATTATATTCAATTTTGATACTTAGCATCTTCACTGCAATCCATACTTTCAAATGAGTTTTATAACCATCCTAAATTGGTTTTTGAGCTGCATGTAGTAACTCAAAGATTTTTTTAGTTTTTGCATTTGGTGGCTCTTCCACATTAGCCCTTAAATTAGGACTTGTTACACTAAAAATAAGTTCTTCATATGGTCTAGTCATTTAATCTTCATAAAATATTTCAAAAGCTATGGATGGACTGACATGAGTATCTCTGTGTGGCTCGTACTCGCCATGTGAGGTCTAAATTCAGTAGTCTAGAATAAAGCTCCTAAAATATAAATTAACCTTCACATCATCGATCTTGAGGAATGCTTAATTTTTGTTCTTTGAACATGCACATCTAAATATTCCATCAAATTTAAAAGAAGGTAGTTGAGATACAACTTGAATAAAAGTCCCAACTCCCTATTTAAATTCATCTGTCAATCCTCTTCAACCCGGTAATAATCTATTATACATCCAATATCTCTCTTCTTGGATAGTCATTTGGACATTAAAGCAAACATTTCCCTACATAGTTATGATATCAATTATTACAAGATATGCACCCTGAACAAGTGTACGTGCTTTACTTTCAAACAAGTATACTTTAATTGAATTAGAATGCATTCACCAACCATCCAATAAATATAACAAGATAATATAAATAATTTATATAAGAAAATGGAAAACTTTGCTAATGACTTGTATCCTATCTCTAAGTGTAAAGCCACTATACATTCCTCCACTTTAAGCCCAACTTGAATTATATCTAATTTATTTCACCATCACTTTAAACAATAGGTTCAAGATATCGAAAATGTGTATTCTTATTAATGCCTTATTCACCCAAAGTCACAATCCCTCCACCATATTTATTATTACTAAAATTACATTTTATATATTCAGTTTTAGATATACTCAAACAAAAGTTTTTAGACTCTAAGGTTGACCTCCATAATTCATGTTTAACTTCAACTCCCTCTCTAGCCTTATCAATAAGAAGAATACATAAAAAAAAAGAATACACCAGAGTACAACCTTTTCAAATGTCTAGTGAGAACATCCATGACTAAAAAAAAATATAGGCTTAAGGCAGATCTTTGATGTAATCCAATTGAAATAAGGAAATACTTGGTCAAACTACCTTGCATTTGAACACAAGTAATAGTTCCTACATATATATCTATTGTAAATGCACTCGAAATATTATCATTTGAACACAAGTAATAGCTCCTACTATTTAGACTGAGTTTGTACGTTATGCAAAGTCTAAGCATAGACTATTGCAGATTTTAATGCACAGAAAAAACTATTACTCTCACAATATCATTTGAACACAAGTAATAGCTCCTACTTGATCAAAGTACCTTTCACCAACCATCAATGGCCATCACTATTTTTTTAAATGAACTCGAAATGATCTAGCACTATATAATTATCATGAAAAAATATATTTTGGCCATAAATATTTACTCTCACAATTAATGTATAACTTGCAAATACATGACATAGTTATTACTCTCATAATCAATATATTTCTCACAATCTATATATCTTAATAGGCATTATTACAAACACATGACTATCACTATTTTTGGGGAATATACCTATATCAAAGAGGAGATCCGGCGACTAGGGTAGAGGAGGTGGATGAGTCCGACAGCTAGAGAAAAATTTGGGCTGTGCGACTCAAGGAGACTAGAGACGAGAGGGGTTCGGCATGTGAGCAAGATCTTTGGCCAGAGGGACTGATTTTGCGTCGGATTCCTATGTAGTACTCGGAGGCACGATCGTGAGAGTCCAGAGGAGAGGGGTGAACGATTGCAGCAGTGAGAGATAATGTGAAGAAGTGAGGAGGAAGGCTCGTGATGGGTAAATTTAGGGCATTTTTTTATGGTGTTCTAGTGGTTTATACCGCTAAAAAAATTTACTTAAAAGCGATATCTTTGGCCGCCAGTACAGGCGCCAGAATTAAATTAATCTGGCTCCATAGCCGTGGTTATTATACCGCCACTAATTTTGGTGGCGTGTTTATTAAAAACTACTGGTTAATACTGACGATCTAACCACTAGATAAACTGCCGGTTCTATCGGTGGCTATAAGACCGCTGGTAATAGCCACCGGTAATATCTGAATTTCCTGCAGTGTTATTTATTAATAATTTTCTAGAGATCATGAGTTATGTTAGTACTTTTCATTAAGCCTGAAATTCAAATTTATGTTTTGGATTGATTAAATTCTTCTTGAAAATGAATTTTTTTTATAAATATCAAATAATTAAAAAAGTAAATAAATTTGAATAATTTATTATTCATAATTTTTATTTAGGTTTGACTTTTATTTTACTTTATTTTTCTAATTTATAATCTTAATAATTTTTTTTTTTATTTCTTTAATTTATTTTGAGTCCAATACACTTTTGTTTATATTTTTTATTTTTTATAGGTATAATTATGAATTTTCAAATTCTTGAGGTAAAATTAGGGTTTCTAAAATATTTCAAATTAAGGTTTGGCTTTTTGAACCTTCAAATTAACTCTAAATGTCATGAAACTTGAACCTCAAGTCATTGCTTACTTAAGAACTATATTTTGAAATTTTGAACCCATTTGTAATTTGAATGTTTAATCATTTATTAATAGTTAGTTTTTCTTAAGTTTAACTTTATAAAAACTATGCTCTTTCATAAAAAATCCCATGATCATTAACTTTCCTTGGTTATAAATTTTAATATGAATAAAATGCAATTACATTTTGTATTTATCTAATTATGAATTTTCAAAATTTAAGCATAAAATTAGCATCTTAAGGATTCAATTAGGTTTTGTGATTTGATCCAGCATATCAACATAAATTTTCATGAGATTTGAACCACAAATCATTATTGATTGAAGGTTTAATCATTAAGAAATTAAGCTCCTTTGGATCCAATTTGGATTTTTAGTAATTTATTACTCATTTGCATATTTTTATTTATAATATTAGGAATATTGTTTTAATGCATCAATGTGGGTTATAATCATCTTTGTTTTTAAAATTTATTTGATTTTTTTAATAGATTTTATATATTTATTAATGAATTATTGAAGTTCACATGTTCATAGATAACCTAAATCATTTTGAATTTAGGGTTTACTAGTTTTCTAACTAAATGAACTTAAAACCTCATAAAATTAATCCATAGGTCATTGATGACCACAAGATCAACTCATCAAAGTTTTAAGTTATTTAGGCCAAAAGTGATTTTTCTCAAATTTTTATAAGTTATCTAGACCTAGGGATTCATGGATTTAATAAGGGTTCAAAACTATTTGTTTATGAACTCAATCAATTTTTTTGTTAACCCTCATAGCCAAAGAAACTTAAAATTTAACTTTCAAAATATTTGTCCCTATGGATTCATTTAAACGAGTTTTCAAAATTCTATGCCATTTGTTGAAAAAGATATTTCAAAATTCAATTGAGGGTTGTAAATACTTCAAACTAACTTGGAAAAAATTAGGTTAAAAACATCTTAAGAAATATCCCAAATGAATTTGTAGGTTATTGGAGGTGACTGAAGGGTTTGATCGCCTCATAAACCGTATATGGAATTTAGTTAAAATGAGACATAGTTAACTAAGACCCCTCAAATATATTTTTAGAATATTCCACACAATTTTATAAAAATATAAAGGGATTCATCATAATTTTTTAATTTAAAAAAAAAATTAGATATGAATTCTTTAATATTGATATGATTTTTATTTAATTTAATCTATAAGGGTTAAGTTAACGAATGCTTTACACTTGGATTTGCATGGTAGTCTATGTCATTGTTGGATAGACCTATAGACACACAAGATTAATCTTAGCCATATGATTACTATGACTAACAAATCCTAAATGGTGGCAGTTCAAATGGAGTAACAATATAACAAAATCAAGGTCATCCCTGACATTTGAATAAAATAGATGAAAGGATTTCATCTTTTACCTCTCATTCCAAACAGAAACCAATAATTTTAAAATGCTTGATTTTTATGATATTAATGCCAACAGATCTTAATGAATTTTATCCAAGAGGATCATGATGCTATGAGCTTGTTATAATGTCAAATAATATTGGATTACAAATTTGTTTCATAGTGTCCTAGATCTTAAGAATTTATAATTCATGTTGATAAATACCTAACTCTGGGTAGCTTTAGATGAGGCAAATGATTTAGTAGATTCATCTTGAGATAAGAATAACTGTATTGAAGGCTGCATGTGCTAGGAATGTTTGGATCAAAATATTATATGAGTTGTGAATATTGTCACCTCTTTTCTCACAAAAGGGCTCTAGAATTTGGGAAGGGATAAAATCATCCAAAATAAGACTACGAAAGTGAGCTCTAGTGTTTTGCATTTAAATTTTGGCTTAGAGAGATTTATGGAATCACAAAAATGTATGTGGCTTGCAATTTGACCACATCCAATGATTTCAACTTAAATGGATGGTTCAGGATTGGCCTATAGGAATTAGACACTTATCCTAGAATGTTTATATGGCATAGAGAAGGTTGGGTGAGCTATTTTAATAGTTGAGTGCACATGGGAGGTTTGATCATGGCCATTACTAGCCAGCGAGACTAGTCTAACTATCCAACTCAATAATTAGACCCTCTAGAGAAGTCTAAATACCTTAAGCAAGGTTGTGAATGGTTATTTTAGGTTAAATGAATTTTGATTAAGTTTCAAGCATTTTATTCAAGTTTGTCTAGCCTAATTATCTAGCTTTGACTACCCAAGGGACTAGGCTAGGTAGTGTCCAAGGGTCCTTCGTCCAAAATTTGGTGTAATAGGTTTATGGTTTGAATGGGCTAAACCCTAGGAAAATTAGGTTTTGTTTTTTAAGGTCATTTATGTAACTTTGACCTAAACATATTCAATTAGGGTTGATTAAGGGTTAGGTGGGTGCTAGGGTGATCTTAGGATGAGTTTGAATGAATTGAGGACAATTATAAGGTCAAATGAATGAGAGATTACATGATACATAAGATAAGAACCATAAGGGAAAAAAGGGAATTTTAGGGCTTCAAGTAAAACTATGTTCAATAGAGGTTAACAATTATCTTAGGGTGAATTAAATTACCTTGATAAGTCTTGGATCAAATTAGTCAAGTTTAATATTAAAAGGCTAGGTTTAACATAGGTTTTACTCAAGCATTAGGTATAAGGGTAATTTTATCAATTTTGGTCAACAAGATTTGAACTTTGTCATATGGGTTAAATAATGATTAACATTGGTTCTAAATGAACAAAATATAGGTTTGGATTAGTTAGAGCTAAAGGCAAGGTCTTAAAATTTGGTTTAGGTCACTAGGGAAGACAAGGTAATTTTGGTCAAGTTTAGATTTTGTTATTCAAATGGGTTGACCAAGGTTATCAAAAGTTTAAAATATTCTTAAAAGGGTTTTAGGGTCATTTGAAACAAACCCTAGGGTTTTGTTTGGAGTTTGGATGCCATAGGAGCAATTTGGTATTTTTTCCATTCTTAATCAAAGAGGGCTAAATAAAGACTAGAGTGGGTCCAAATGAAGCTAAAATGAATTATATGTCTTTTAAAAGGCATTCCAAGATCAAATCACCAAGTTTGAGTATTTAGGTTAGTCTTATAATTTTTTAAGATTTCTAAGGTTTGGATCTAGTGTTTGGGTTTTTATGAGCATATTACCCATCTAAGGCCAATAAAGAGTGTTCTTAGAGATTTTAAAAGGCTTTTTATTGCTAGCCTATGATTTTTCTTTGAGTATCATTTTAAGATGAATCATAGAGGCAATTTTTACACTATGGTAGAAAAGATTAAATGCTAGAAGTAACCTAGTGGGGGAGAAAATTGACCTTACAAAAAATGAGGTTAATAAGTTTAACAACATGCATATGCATACTCTAAGTATAGCTTGAAATCATCCACATACACAACTAGTAAAATGTAATAAAGATCTTATCATGCCTCTCTTCCTCTTTGGATATATAGATTTATCATTGGGATCCCAATCCAATTGAGTAGTAGGGTTCATGGGGCATTCATACTAATACATCCTACCATATAGATTTACATGAGATGTTATTTATCAATTTGAGCAAAATATCTTAACTATTGACATCTGTTATTAATATTTTGAACTTGGATCCTTTTATACATAAGTTGAAGTCAATGATTTTCCCTTTTTAAATTATTATTCAATAGAATTGTGTTGAGTTTGTTACACCTATTATTGATGCTTTTTATAATTTGAATAGTATTTTTTTTAGTTTGTAAACATGATTAGGATATTCCAAAGCTTGTTGGTTGCTCTATATATTTATAAATATTTATGAGTCAATTTAGAAAGATACTTTTACATTAATCTATAAAAAATTAAGTCCTTTAAACTATATGAAAACTAATAACAATCTTAAAAGATTTAAACTATACTATATATTCTCTCAACTTTAATTTTAAATTGCTCATGCATATGTAGATCTTAACTAGGTTAATTTCTTATGTCATCATACAATACGATGTGTAATGTATAGTAATATTTTTTAATTGTTGAATTAAACTAATTAACAAATAGAGTTTATGATGATTATGTAATTTACTTATAAATAATTATATATTATAATCAGTTTCAGGTCTTTAATTATAATTTTTTATCAATTAATATGGCTGGATTTTTCATAAATACAAAAAAATGCCATGCACATTATACATCATGATCACACATCATACAATACAATTACCAAAGATAAAGTTATATTGGCTAATAATGCTAAATTATTTTTGGAACTATTTTTCCTCAATTATGTTCTTGAGTGTGTTTATGCTTAGTTATTCCATATCAATCATGTACCTAACCCATTTAAGAAGAAAACTAAAAAATAAAATAACATAATTTGAATTTTTTTGCTAGTCTTATTTTATCTTGATGGCTTTAGATTATGTATAGATACTTTTCTCTTGAGTTCATGCTAAATGCACCTTCTTTATCATGTGATTGCCATTGTATTTTCACATCCAATATCATATGGTCCTTTTTTAATATATACTTATAATTATTAGTATATTAGAAAGCCTACACACATATAATTATTAACCAAATATTAACAAAATAAATAATATTTGTGATCCTCAAAACCTCAGATAAACCTTTAAGCTAACGGGATTAAGATGTTACCTCTCACTAAAGAGGATATGTAAGGAGTAAGTGGTGAAGTGAGAAGGTAGAAGACTTGGTGACTTGGGATATGTGAGATTTTACTTGATCTCAATATTAAATTCATTGTGCCATACAATAGTTGGTCAGTATGGATAGAAGGGGGTAATATTGATGAAATCACTAACTTTAGGTCATTATATCAAAACATGTTCCTACTAACACAAACATTCTATAGAAGTTCATTAACTAATAGTAGATGATGTGGAAGTGGTGAGAGATAAAAAACTTGGTTTATTGAGGTCCAATTATATGTGATGTCAAAAGTTCTAATATGTGGACTAACCACATATATTTGATATGTGAAAGATATCATGAAAGATGTGATCAATGATCATAACTTGCCTCCTACACACTACACATTGCATGGTCGTGCACTTGACATTTATGATTAAGTTTACAAAATAAATTCAAAAAGTAGTTCTTAATGGTAGAGATGGATACTAAGATTAATAATTATTGTGTAGTGTCGACAAAGAGACCATAAATTTTATAAGAGATATATTATTAGAGTACAATTTTAGAATAAATAATTACTAATGATACTCCTCAAATGTATTTTCTTCATCTAATACCCTTAAACAACAATCTTATTATGAGATGGAGGATAAGCCAGTGCTGCATAATCACTTACTCGCCATAGGATCTCACTTAGTAGCTCTCAAAGATCTCTATGGGGTTTGAAGAAGATTTAGGGTATTAGTGAAATGAGTGAAATATGAGTGCTATCTAAGATGATATAGAGGATCAAAAAATATGATCATGATTGTACAACACTAAAAATATGATCATGTTAAGTCAAATTATCTCATCAATTTATTAATGAATAGTTTTGATATGGCTCAATTGTGCATTATGATTTGACTTAGTCCACACAGCTCCTCTTCATAGTTGTTTAATACAACTTTTAATGATAAAAAATCAATCATATGGTACGAATGTGTTCATACAATATGATTTAATCATATAATATTTTTAGTTAGGGCTTATTTCAATATAATTTATCATATCTCCACCAATAAGAATAACCATCAATAAGAGTAATCAAAACCTCTAATGTAAACACAAACTCAAACAAAAATAATGAAACACACTAAATGAAAAATGACAAAAAAGAAGATAAGAAAATACAACATATAGTGAAAACAAACACAAACATATGTATGATGCAAACTTGATTTAGGTACTTTTATAAATTACACTTAGTGTCATTTTAAATGTGTTAAATCTATCATAACTGGGAGGTTTAGTAAATTATATCCAATATTTGATTAATCATCTTAATAAAATGAATATTAATATCCCTTTTTGACACCTAGTATCTAAATACTTATGAGCAATGTTATGGATTTTTTGTAACATAAATTGCATGTATTGTCATATATGATAAATATGATATCTACTTTTAGCCCAAAATTAGAAAGTTGAGTCATATGGACTTAACAACACCACTAGAAGTTGCTATACATTTTGCTTTTGAAGTGGAAAGTGCAATTGATTTTTTCTTCCTATCTAACCATAAAACTAAGAAATTTTGTAGAAACCTACACAATCTTTAAGTACTTTTTCTAACAACTTTACTTACTATAAAGTTGGAATCTAAATATCCTACCTTATCAAATGAAGTGTTATTTTAGTATACCAAATTCTTAAGTAGTTTTTCATATTAGATACTTAAAAGTGCATTTTAATGTTGTCAAATATGATTTTTTTTTATCAACATAAGACGTGATATCATGTCAACTTATAGTAAGATATAATAATAACCCAAACATTTCAATTTACTTTTTTATAACTATATATTTTCACTCAAGTCTTTACCTAACTAAGTTGTCGTGCAAATAAGAGTATTGGTACTCTTTCATCCTTCTATATTAAAATTTATAATTATTTTATTTCTACACTTTTTTTGTCTTAGAAATATCCCATTATTTTCTAGCTTGATATTAAATCTTAAAAAATATGATAATCCTTTTATTATAATAATATCAAATCTATGATTTATAACATTAGAAATTTTCTATAATAAATTATTTCTTGCTCCAAAGAATATGTCATCAACATAAATTTAAATAACTTAGTCATTTTTATAAAAAGTGGAGTACCTATAAATCTTTAAGTAAATAAATAAATAAATAAATAAATATTTTAAGAGAAGTGTATTCAGTCCATTAAGCCATGCCTTGAGAGCCATTTTTATGCCAAACAATACTTTTTTATTCATATAATCTGGATATATTGTGCTCTCAACTTTGTTTACTTTTAGATTCAAGTTTTCTATGTTATAAAACTCATCTTATTCTTTATTTAATTTTTAGGTTGGTTAAATGAATATGATTCATCAAATGGAAAATGTGTGGATTTCTTAAATACTAAGATTATAACACCTAGGGGTGCCAATATCTCACATGAACCGAAAACCAGATCAAAAAATTCTTGGTTCGAGTTAGCCTATTTAGCAAATAGGTCATGTTCAGGTTAAATATCCTAACCCATTTTAAAATTGAGTTAGGTTCGGATCAACCCCAAAATCCAAATTTGATCCAAATTCAACCATGTTTTTTTATTAATACCTAGAGTTTAATAATTTAAATGATGCTCGCTCTAATAATCTTATGTGCTCGAATAACTTTGTGTGCATTCAATTATTCTCAAACTTCTATTTTTTTGTGTATGTTTGCAAACTTTGTTAGAAAGTGCAAATAAATTGTAAGTGTATTTTTAGGAAAATTTAATTATAAACTTTTGGATTTTTAATTTTGAAATTGAATAAATCATTATGCATGACATGTCACCTCAAGAGGTGAATATTCCCTAATGGGTTTAGGTTTAGAATTATAAATTTCATCCTAGCTATCATAGTTAATTTTAAGAAGGAACCATATATGACCTCGAAGAGTCAAAAGTTTATTCAATAATATATTTAGCTACAATAGTTTAGATGTATTGTCAATAATTTCATAATCAAGTAATACTAATAATATATCTTCCCAATGAAAGGAAATATAATTTATCACTAACCATTTGAGCATGACGATAATAATCATCTTGATTCATCGAAGGGAGTAAGCTTCTCAAGAACACTCTTGATTAAAAATAATTGTAGAAACTTTATTTTGGATTTTTCAAGGTGTGATACAAAAGAAGAGATGTTGGAATTTCAAATTGGATTAGATTAAAATTTTTAGCATTTATTTTGAAAGGCAAAGGATGAGAAGTAGGATACATTTTAAGATTCTAAAATAATTAAAAAATGTTTCTATCTATCCTATGTTGGACCTTTTTTTGTTTTCGTTAAAATCCGCAATAGGGGTCTATTTGTTAATAGAAAAAAGGGTTTACACATCCTTAAGGGGATTTCTAGCTCACTATAGCTTAAAAGAGCTACAAATAAAAATGTAAAAAACCTAAGAGCCGGCACTCCCCTCTAAGCACGAATATAGAAGGACCTAGTAACATTTTAAAAATATAAAAGGAAGAGGCGCAAGAATCAACATTCAGCTCATCCTTGCTAATCAAAAGAGGACCCTGCATAAAACAAGCACTAGTCTCCAAAAACCTGTAAAAAATGCTTGTAGGTGCACTAAAGTAAGTAATTAACAGAATACAAAATATAATAACACAACAAAATTTTGGATAAGAGAAATATTAGGTTTGATTTGATGTTTTATTAGAAATTTGGGATTATATTCTCGATGTTGGGGACTTATAATGTTGGATTTGCTTTGAAACCTAGATCTAAGCTGGTCACTATACAATAACCCAAACCAAGCTAATGAAATATATTTTTGGGCTTCCTCCTGGCCAGGACTAGAGAGCCAATTAAACCACATAGGCATCTTAAAATCATTAATTCGATCTTATGAAAGATGGTTAAGATTCATTGTTTATGTTTTTGAGGTATTGAGGCTAACATCTAGATAATTTTTTAGGTGACCCCTTTACTTATGTGTGGTGAGATTATGCTCAATTAAATAAAAATTTAAATAATTTTAGTAAGTTTCTAATGCAATTCATTCTAATTAAATCTTTTATTCAAAAATTAGGTACATAAAATTTAAAAAATAAGGCATAAAAATAAGTTTTTTTTCCTTGTGATCCACAACATCCCCAAGATAGAGTTGCAGCCTAATAGGCTAGGTAGTCTGCCATGACCCACTGGTGGGGAGGTACCTAACAAGAAGAGAAGAAAAATATGTATACATGAATGACTCCTGACATGATCAGGCTTACTTCTTAAGGGCATTTATCTTTCTATGTGAGCCAAAATTATTTATTTCATTATAAGTATTTGTTTTTTGGTCCTTGATAGCTTAATCGTATTCTAGGCTAAAATAAATATCACATACATACAAGTAATAAATCTAAAAAAATAAGGAATTATTAAACATGTAAATGAAATCATTAAATCATCAGGCCATATCAAATGAATATAAGAGGCAATGCGACAATTACTATTTAATTACAACCCAAGGTCTGTATAAAATAAAAGTGGTTGGACTCCACTAACAACAACCCAGATTCTAATCCTAGAGAATGATGCATGTTTTAAAGTGGCATATTTTTATCTTCACTTTTGTAGCTCCTTTCCTTCAAGCTTCTTAGATCCATCAGGTCTGGATATCTAAATGAAAATAACTCCTCCCTAAAGGGGTGCCTTTTCACTTTGGATCCCAAGTTATCCAAATTTGGATCTCCAAATGGAAGGAACTCTCCTTGAAGGGATGTTTATCTCCTTTTTTGATTCCAAAATGGATAATAGATACTCCACTTTAATTAACTTTCACATCTCTTTTATATTTAATTATGCATGAAATTTTAAAATGATTTTATACTCCATATATGTTATCCTAAGCAGTTTATATGAAATCTTATAAAATCCCAAGCATTTATTATAATCAGTTGCTCACTTTTGATCCAATACATTCACATGCCCATTTTTTATTTTATTTTATTTTATTTTTTTTTTTTTGGGGGGGGGGGGGGGGGGTTTTTGGGAGGGGGGGGGTGTGGGGGCGCTTAGAAATTTTAGCACTTCTAGGAAGTTATGTTAATCACATTTTAGTTAGCCCCCCTTTTAAAGCCATGCATAAGCATGGCCACCTTTAAAAATCATGTTAGCATCTAGTCCTAACCTAGGAAAATCTAGTGCTCATCATATATCATATCATGGACATCATAATAGGAACATTACAGGATGAACATATCAAATAAAATCAAACCATAACAATGAACATGTACAAAAATCCATATAAAATTCAAATCACAAAGAAAAGAATTCATAAAATAATAGCAACTTAGCCTATAACTAAAATTTGCTACCTAACAAGCCATCTATAGTGTGTACATCATGCTATATGGTTTGGATATATCCTAAGTTGCTTTTATTTGGAATTTTCTAATATTTTAATTGGTTTGTTTTTAGGCTAAGGGGAGTTTTACCTTGAGTTTAAGTTTGAAGTTTTAATGTTCATTTTAAAATAAGTTTTAGGTGTTAAAGTTGATTAATCATCTAAAGTCCTAAATTTTTATTAGGTGTCTTAGTCCTTAAGCATTAAAATATAATACACTTATGCTATGTAATTGGAATCTACATAAGATATAAAGGTTTATATTCATTAGTAATTTATTATCAATTATTTAGGTTTTTACACCAGGAAAGTGAGATTTATTTCACCACCCTTGGGGCTAACATAATATCCTCATAGGCCTATATTACCCAACAATTATCTTTGAATTTTCTTTATTATGTTTACTAGATTAAGCTTTCTAAAATTTTTATTATCTTATTACTAATTTTTGTATTAATTATTAGTTTATTACTAATGTTCTATCAATTGGTTTGTGGTGTTATCAAAATAGGTATGAGGACCAAGGCCTCCTTATGACACATAGCCCCACACCATGGGGTAGTCCAGCCTATAAACCTTCTTAATGTGGTTGTGTTAATAATTTAATTTTAATTCGTTGCTTATTGATTTGTTAATCTCTTGACTTATGGTTTGCATTCCATAAAATTTATTCATGGCATTGTCATAATAGACATGAGGACCTAGGCCTCTTTAAGACAAACAACCCTATATCCCAAGGTACTCTAGCAAAAAAAACTTCATCAATGGGAAGGTGTTATTGTATAAAATGCATTTTTAAACACTTAAAGATCTGTTTGGCCAACTATAGATGACTTGGTTAACCAGAATTTACCAAGTCTTAAGTTTGGGCTCCTAAATGACAGTTCAAACTTGTTGGGAGAGGTCTCATGCAAAGAGGAGGTCTCATGTTGTTGGAGTGTCAATGCCAACATGCTACATCTTATAGCCTCCAGTCTCTAGAGGTTTAGATCTTCTCATCGCCATCTCTAGAGAACTATTGTCTCAACATACTTTAGATTTATTTGCCACTATTTTCTTATTTTAAATTTCAGGGTTTTGAAGTTTTTTTTTTTTTTTTTTTTTCATGTTTTTGGAACTTTGATGTTGGGTGGGATTTAAGGAAGTCCTCCTTTCCACTCATTTAGACTTAGTTTAGATTTTTTATGTTTCTCTTTTAGCTTTTTTAGTATATGGTTATTAAAATGATGGATAGTTTGATATCTTCTAGGTTTTCAATTAAAGGGCTTTTAGATTTAAATAATTCAATTTTTTAATTTTGGGTTTTTTATTTTTTTTATTTTTTTTTTCAATTTAGGGTTTATGATTGCATTATGCTCTTTGCTCTAAAAATTATCTTTCTATTTCAACTTGCAAATATATATGGTATTCTTACTATGGTAGTATGTTTTAAAATGTTGAATGCTTCTAAGATCCACATCTCTTTTGATTGCTATGGACCTATGGTTATGCTTCTTTGGTTTTAAACTATGAAAGGTTCTCATCTCTATTATTATTATGCACTTATGCAGTTATGCTTATGCTATTATTATATAAAAGTTAAAGTTGATAATGCTTGATGCTTCTCAATTCTCATCTCTGCAATGGTTATGATACCTTGTCCCCTGTAGTGCAATTGGGTATACCCAATAAGCTAATTCTCTTTATGTAACTATTTGAACTTGTAAGCATGATACATATGAATATTTGACTTTGCATTTGGGAAGACCATTATTAAAAAAATTTGTTATTGACTCATATTATTCTACCATTAATTTATGTAATTCTATTTTAACTAAATTCATTCGAGTAATTTGAATAACTATATTTTATAACTATAATGTCCATTATTGTTTTCGAAGTGTTTCTTTAAGTCAATGCGCTTGTGTAGCTTAAATCTTTTTGAGAAGAATGTTGTAGATAAAGTATATGAATGTAATGATATTTAGTTGCTTTGAAATTCCATGATGTTATATTATATATTACTATAATGGTATAGTATTTTCATTGGTGCTAGGTTGTTGGAGTTTGTGATTGATGGTTATAAATTTTCATAATAGTGTATATGAGATTTTGGATGAATGTATGATTGAATCAGTAATTCTTGCTATTTTGATGATGATGAATGATGAGCATCATTTTTTTCATATGTTCTTTGCAATGTAATATATATGTTTAAGTTACATGATGATAGTTGTGATAAATGCATGAATTCTTTTCCATCAACTAATTTTAATACTATAGAATATTTTTCTTTTTAATGGTATTCAATTTAATATGTCAGATGGAGGACTCCAATATTTCATTGAAATCAATCCATTTCTTGAAAATGCACATGTTTTCAGAGATGAAATTAAAATTGAAATAAAAAATAATGAATTTAATAATGTTGAATTTGTGACATTGGTAGCAAAGAAATGGATGGGGGCAAAAGTTCTTAGGAAAAAAAGAAGGACGACGACTTAAAATTGTATGGGGTCAATATGAGATTTTGGCCCTTGTTAGAGATGGAAAAAAAAAGATGTAAATGTAAAAAATTTCTGGCAATTTACAGATGTTACAAAAAGAATGAGTTTAACAATTTAATATGTAATTTGCAAAATTGGAAGGAGAGTTCTTATGATAGAGATTAGCTTATTTTGCTATTAAATTCCAACTAACCCATTTCATTATCCAATAATAAGTTCTACCACTAATAGTTCCTTGATCTATTTGTTATTTGCATTATTATACATGATCTACCATTTAAATGTGTTGAATGAGTCAATGTACAAGCATCACTTCATTATCTCTGCCCCGACTTACATATAGTTTCTAGAAATACAACAAGAAATGACTGTAAGAAATTGTTTGTTAGAGATAAGGGGCACATTCAATCATTATTGTTTAGATGTACTAGCATAACTTGCTTGACTTCAGAACTATGGAATTCTATTAATATTGGTGGGTTATTTGCTTTATTGTACACTTCATTGACAATAATTGGCTCTACAAAAGAAGATAATTAATTTTTGTTTTATGTCACCCCAACACGATGGAATTGTGTGTTTGAAAACTTCAATAATGTTTGAATGAATGGAATATTGAGAGTAAAATATTTTGTATATATTTGGACAATGCTTCTACTAATAATGCTTTATTTGACTTTTTAAGGAATCATTTGAACTTGTGAGGGGTTGCTATGCAATTGTGATTTTTTTCATATATAATGTTATGCACATATTGTAAACCTTATTGTGCAAGAAAGCCTGAAGAGGATAGATGTTTTTATTTAGAAAATATGGAAGAGTATCAAGTATGTTGAAGGATTTTTAGGATAGAAAACAAAAATTCTTGGATTGTCCCAAACAAAGTTATCTTTATTTGAATAGAAGTTTGAGGCAACATGTTCCAACTAGCTTGAACTTAACTTTTATCATGCTTAACGCTACTATTTACTATAGATGTTATTTCCTTCCTTTAGAGTTGATTGACCCTAACTATAAAGCATATCCCACTAGCATTGAATGGGACAAGTTGGAGAAAATTTGAAAGTTATCAGCTCCTTTTTATGAGATAACTTGTGTTTTCTCTAGCATGAAATATCCAATTGAATCCTTTACTTCCCTTATGTCTGAAATGCTTATGCTTCACTGAAATTTGAAATATTTGATGGGCATGGTTACATTAAAAGAATGGTTACTAGCATGCTTACCAAATTTGAGAAATACTGGGCTAATTTTTCTGATATCTTGGCAAAAGTTGTGATATTGGTGGTGATTAAATTTTTTATACTAGAAAGGTTAGGGATGAATTATTGTAATTATTTGCTAACTACACATGAGCTAAAAAGAAAAACTCAGATCGAGAATCCTCAATACCCACACAAAATTTTCAAAATCAGGGGTTCAGGTAGTAATTCTACAATAATTATTAATCTTAGTTTCTAGAGGTACATTTATATTTTTTTGCATGATATTTTGTAGTTGGGACTTGTAAGTATATTACATTCTTCATTGACTACTTTATTTGTTATAATTTTGGTAACAAGCATTGAAATTCAAAATTAGGATTTTGATTCTTTTGAAGAAGAGATAACAATGACTAAGAAATTAGAACTAAATGTACATCTTGAAGAGAAAAAATTGATAGAGAAGTAGAGTTAGATAAATTACATTTTTTGGAACACATATTCTGGAGCGGAAGTAATGGCTTGTGATGTTCTGTGAGTTGCTTCTAAAAGTGCATTCAATAATAGTGGTATAGCACTTGATTAGTATTAAAGTTCCTTAAAATATGATATTATTGAAGCACTAATTTGTGCAAAGGAATTGTTATATGTAGAGCATGGTTAGCCATCAATTAAGTTGAAATATCATTTCATTTCATTTACTTTGATAAATTATCTAAAGTATATCTTTTTTTTTAGTTATGATTAATCCTGAACTTGACAATATTATGGGGATTATTATGCCTTTAGATGTCAAACAAAATCCAAGGGAAGATGCATGGTGATAGTTTAATCAATATAGATATTTCTATTAGTCTTCAATAAGAATTGTTAATGCCTATACAACCATAAAAATAAACTTCTTGGTTGTTTAGAGAACCAAAACATGTTTTTAATGCCTATACAACCATCTAAATTCTTCGTTGGCTATGTAGATAGATAAACATTTTTAGTTGATTACTGATTGCTTCCTTACTAGTTCTTGGTAATGGCTCATTCTTTAATTTACATTTTGTTAGTTTATTTGCTGTTATTGTCATCTATTATAATATGTGTACAAAAATTTATATTTTAACTCCAATTTTTATCCACTCATGTTGCATTTGTCTTTAATGCAACTTCAGTTTACATCTAGTGCTTCTAGACTACAATCCTAAATTTTTAGTTCAACCATTCATAAAATGAATTTTTTTTTGTAATTATACATAGTTCATGGCTTTTTAATCTTCAAGCCCCTCTCCCTCACAGCGCAGAATGATCAAAAGTGTGCCAAATTATACTTTATTTTACATTTTGTTAGTTTATTTGCTACTTTTGCCATTTATTATTATCTTCGTATAAAAATTACTTTAAAATAGTGCTTTTGTACCTTTGTGGTTTTTTTTGCTAGAGGCCTGGAACAATCCATCTAGCATGGAAATAGACATTTCAATGATTTTAAATGCTTCCATGCTGGCCGTAGCTTATTTTAAATTCAGTTTTTTTTTTTTTTTTGGTTATGGATTTTCTTACAGTCATTTCAATGATTTGAATTATGGATTACGGTTGTTGGTTGCTTTCAAGCTAAATGTTGATTTAGGGTGTTATTGTCTTGCTGAATTAATGAATCCTAATGTCTGTATAGTTCATTGCTGAATCATGCTGCTGGTTGGCCATTGTTGTATTACTAAGGCCTGTGGGTTTGTTGTCTTGCTGAATTTGAGAATTTTTTGCCAAGTGCTAAACTACTGATTCATAAACTCAATCCTGCATCCTCCACCACTATTATTGAGAACTTATTATTCATCTAGATTAAATTATTCTAAGGGACTAAGGGAGAATCTCCATTACTTTTGCTATATATATTTAGTAATTTACCATTTACCTCACAATTTTCTATTTATGGAGCAATGATGAGAAACCTTCTAAAGTGAAAAGAGTGAATCCACTTAAGTAAATGTAACCATGTGGCATTTGTGTTCTCTTGGACCGAACAAATACTATCTAATTAAATAGATACTACCTAAGCTAATAAAAACTACCACATTAGATGGTAATGTTCATTATTTAGTTATATTTTATTAGTTGATGAATGATTTGGAGGGTTAATCTGATATCTATAATCAAGTCTTTTGCAAATTCACATTATTAGAATTTTAAGCTTTTAGCTATTTAACCTTTTTTTGGCAGTGAGATCTATTCAAACATCAATTCAAATTCTTCAAGACTTCTGGTGGTGAAAATGAGCAAAGAGACAAAAGGGAAAAGCTTAACAGCTTATAGGTTTATCATTTAATTTTAGAATTGCAAAAATCTATTTAAAATTTGTAATATCACTACCAAAAATTAGGTGTTTCTGCAGCAGTCTATAGCAGCGGTTTATAAACCGCTGCTATATATAGTTATAACAGCGGTGAAAACCGCTGTTAAATTCATTACTAAAAATTGATAATTTATTGTGGCATATCATAGCAACATTTTTAAAACCGCCGCAAAAACTATTTAAAATTTATCAAATTTTAATATCCCGCGACTCTTCCTTTCGCGTGGGAAATTATTTTGTTCAGACTCCGGATATGGCTCCCGTGCCCTAGCTACCCTCGCCATCCTCCGATGCCCATTCCTCACCTCTCCTACCCCTTGGACGATCCACTTGATAGCCCAACCCTAATTTCCCCCATCACTAACAAAACCCCCTCCCCTCTTAATCTCATCATCCACAAACTCCTCCTCCCCATTCCCCTAACCCTCGAACCAAAATCCGCCACTTTGTCGGAGAAAGCCACGATCTACCTCCATTAGAAGCCACTCCTCACCGCAGAAGTAAGAGTCGGGCGCCGCTGCTCCCATTTCCTCGAAAGGAAACGCTGAGCTTGGTCCAGTGTCTTCCTTCTTCCGGTCCAAAAACCAGTATGATATTTCTTTCTTGCTGTACCGGTCTCAATCAATGGTTTGAAACTTGGTTTTCTGCATATTTTGTTTTTCTTCAATCGTAGAAGTTTCCTTTTCATAGCTTTCAACAAATTTGAGGGTTTTGATGTTTAGTTTTTTGTTTATTCAGTTTGAATCGATTTTTGTTTAATTTAAAAAAAAATTAAAAACTTTAGTTGTCGATCAGAGATTATAGATACTGAAATTTTATGTAAGTTTCATATAAATTTTGATCAAAATTAATATCTGGATGAATTCAGGTATATTTTGAAGATCCTGAAATATTGTCTCAATCAATGCTCGAATCCAAAGTTGCTGTAAGTATCGATTTTAGCAACCTGAACGAAATAATTCTTTTGACATCTTTGAATGGTTAAAGGTATGTCTGAGTATCAAAAAAAAATTGAAATTAAATTATATAAATTCATTTTGTTATTAGGGTGCTATGAATTGACCATAAAACGTAAGTTCACCTCATGCTAAGAAGAATATTGCTATGTCAACTACTAAATCAAAAAAAGACTTTTGTGCTATCCTGCGATTGAGATTTGATAAATGTTACTATTTAATGATTAAGTTAGTTAGGTATCTGCTAACCTTCATCTAATAGTTCTTTTTCATTTTGGTTGTTCATACTTTGTGGATAAATCTTATTGTATTTAAAGCAATGTGTATGTGATTTGTTTTTCTTAAATTTATTAAAAGAATATAGTTTGACCGTCATGTATGTGATGATATTTATTTGTTACGCCATTTCTGTTTTTTCAGCATCATTCATAAGGCCACCAGTGTCATGGAAGTTTTGATGGAAACTTTGAATGCCTTGGATCCTAAACGTTAAAGGTATGTCTGCAATAATTAATAGTTAGTTTTTTGTGAGAATCTATATGCAAACCATTCATATATTTCTTCTCCTTGGAGGATTAGCATCAGCAGTTGGAGGTTTAAGTTCACCTTATGAGAGAGCATCACATATACATGAAATTAGTTCAAGAGAAGGAATCTACTCCAAGTTGTGCTTTGTTTCACTGAGTTTTTTTTTTTTTTTTTTTAATTTTGCTACTAATTTTACCATGAAATTGAACATGTTTCCTGTTGCGGCTTGTAACAGGAAGGATTGTTTTAATGTAAACTAGTGATGCAAAAAGCATGGGGAAGAAAGGTGGTTGGATCTCTGCATTAAAAAAAGGCCTTCACCTCAAAATCCAAAGAGAATTTTGACACTGTAAGCATTTATAGTGAATTATTGTAAACTTTGTTTAGTGCTAGCTTTATTCTTGGAGCTTAGTGGTACAGGAGAGTAGCATTTGATATGGTTATTGGTAAAAGAATTGGTGATAATTAAAAAAAATAAATCCCTAAAGAGATAGCCTCAAAACAAATTTAAATAGAAAAATCTAAAGTTTTCCCAAATTTAAATTGCATCAAGTGATAAAATAAAGAAATACTAGCAATCTTGCGGTATATGCTATCAAGTATGTTTTGATCAGACATTGTGAACAGGCATGAGTGGAAGTCGATTTGAAAAGCAGATCCACAATTCTTGAGATAAATCTAAAAATGACGATGTTGGCCTTTCATGTTAAGCAGGACCAAAGCTGATTATGCAAATACTATTCAATACCTTAGCCTCACTGAAATCATCATTCGTTTTTTTTTTTGACTGAATAATCTTATCTAATTGTCCGGAACATTAACTTCCGCATTATGAAGCATGTATAATTTTGTCCACAAGTGTTTTTGTAACAGGGTTGGACTGGAAAAGGCAAAGAAAGAGTTAAAGGAAAGCATTCATAAGGGTGTTCTTTCATTATGAATGCATAAGAGAAATAATAGTAAATATGTATCTCCAATCAACATAGCAATGTACTCGATGTCATTCTGTATTCTGCTGTGTAATCTTCCACCCGCAGGACGATTATGGCAACAGTGTTACTTTGATTTAATTATATTTGGTTCTTATATGTTATAATTTTATTGTTTCTGATAATCGCCTTCTATGAGTATGTTAACATTTGTTATGTAGGAACCTAATTGACGCCTTGCATAGAACACATCTACATAGTCAATAGACTTAATCATGAATTTTTTAGAGGATTTTATTATATTTTTGGTCACCCCATTTTTTTTTCTTTATAAAGAGGAGACATCATTTTTTCATCTTTGTTTATTGATTGTTTTGTTTGGAAATATCATGAAACATAACAACTACAGTTTAAATAACACAATTAGTAAACCATTAAATAACACAATTAATTTATATTTGTATATTATTTTATTGATATTTATAATTTGATCACAAAATTTATTTTTTGGCATTATATTTTTTTTTTAATTTATTCTACCCTTTAGCAGCGGTTTTAACACCTGCCAAAAAGTGCTGCTAAATCCTACCTACAGCAGCACTTATAAAACCGCTGTTAAAGCCTTTCCAGCGAAAGCAAATACAGCAGATATGTAGCGGTTTCTAAACCGCTGCAAATTAGTTTGTAGGTGTTTAAACCGCAGCCGTAGGTCCAAAAAAGTGCTGCGAAAGCCTAATTTATTAGTAGTGTATATGTTATTTCTATTGCAGCAACAACACTATTCATAATTAAGATCATTTGTGTTTTCATAATAATAATAGTAATTACACTATACTTGATAGTAAGATATGCAATTTATATATTTAACATTTAAATTAAGGTTTTGTGTGTTTTAAAATAAATATAATAGTATTTACATAGAATATGCTTTTTGGCTATTTAAGCTTAATTTTTTCTATAAATTTTTTAATTTGAAGTAGAAAAACAAAGGTTATAGGATCATGTCGGGTCGACCCAGACCCAAATCGGGTCAAGTTCAAGTCTAGGTTTGTGACCCATTTCCCTAATCAGGTCGGGTTAGGTGATGGAGGGTTCTTTTTGGGTTTTACCCAATCCAAACCCAAAACCAATTATGACATGCTTACTAACACTTAGAGGATAGTGCATCATACCACCTACTTTTACCTTATCCGATTTGAGGTAATCCACTAAATTTTTACATTTGAACACATTTACATGTGTTTGGGAATATTTGGTGTGCATGACAAATTTTTCATGTGTTCAAAAGTGAGTCTCGAAGGTAAGTGTGCATATTTTAAAA
Source organism: Dendrobium catenatum (assembly GCF_001605985.2). Lineage (NCBI taxonomy): Eukaryota > Viridiplantae > Streptophyta > Magnoliopsida > Asparagales > Orchidaceae > Dendrobium > Dendrobium catenatum. The sequence continues at coordinate 199,085 of NW_021319417.1, forward strand.
TTTTGACAAACTTTCACTAAGTTTTTTTGGCACTAGGTCAATCGACACTGCAGCTTTGAGATCTCTATCTTTTATAAATTAATTCATGCTACGGTGCTAGGGGTGGCATTGCCACAAAGTGGGATACTAGCAAAACACTTCAACACTCATGTTTTGGCCCCATAGTGCTTGGCCAAATTTAATAAATAAAATATCATTTTTCATTATTTGATTCATTTCACTTATGTCAAGGCAGCCAGTTTGATAAAGTGAGAGAAGGATTCTAGGATAAATAATGCTAGTTTTGGGTGACTCTGATACATTTTCAGCTAACGACCAAGTTTTGAAACTTGTTCTACTTGAGATAGGTTGAATTTCACCTATCTCAATTTTCAAAAATATAAAAATTTTGGAAATTTTTTTATTTAATTTATAATTTTGTTAGCAAGAAATTTTGATAACTTGATATATGCAAAGCTTTCACTATGTAACTTTGTGCATGTTATAGATAAAATAGTTTTGAATATTTAGGTTTTTTTTGAAAAAATTTCACCTGGTAAATTGGAAAATTTGCAATTTTTAACAAATTAAAAATCATTATGGTCTAAAAAAAAATATTGTAGTATAATTAAAGCTTTAAAATAGTGCAATGAATAATGCCACATAATTTGGTTATATTCTAAAATAGAAAATTTTTGCTAAGCTATGTATTCTGATGATTATCGTTAAAGCATTTTATTAAATTCTAAAATCAACTTATTTACATTTCTTTTTACTGCAATGTAATGAATTATATATTTATCCACTTGAAATATGTGATTCTAAGGAGATTTGGTGAGTGGGGAAATTTTATTCTAGTGCTAAAGATGCACAAAGGCCAATTATGATGCTATATGCACATTTGTTTTGATACTATTTGCACATCTTGTTTTGGTGCTGGGCATTGCGGTTATAAGGATCAATTTTTTTATATGCCAGCAAGGGATTTGTAAGGGTCATAATTCTTTGAATTCTATTCTGATGGAAGGTATAAGGGCCTAAACAATATTTCTTATTTTCTATTATTATATATGAAGTGTGTGATTATTTATTTTTAGAGCACAGTCTATTTTAATTGAGATATTTACTTCTAATATAATGCTCGATCCATTACATTTCCTTTAAAGTACTTTTAAAATCAATTAAATGCCTAATGATTGATTTATTTAGAAATTTAAATCAGTTAGTTTGGTCTACTGAGTTGTGTTGGCTCACAATTTATCTGCATTCTATTTTAGGGTCTAGGAATAGAAAAGAGTCCATTGAGCAACTAAGTATGGATTTGATCTATCTGATCCTATGTAGGTATTTCTTTTCTATTTTTTTGTACAGTCATAAATAGTTAATTAAATTTCTCTTCTCTGTAGCTAGATATGTAGCCATGTACTATCATGTAAATATTATATATGAATTTTGAGGAGAAATGAAACGAAATTTATGGATGAGTTATTTTCTGTATACTAAAAGTTATTATTGGCTATGTAATTTATTATTTATTTTGAGTTTAAATTAAAGATGAAAATATAAAAAGTTCTCCAAATTTCCAATCTTATGTATGTTAGCCCCATGAGTCTTGGTGTAGGCCACCTTCATTTTAATGATAACAAACACATATTTGGTGTGACAAATGTTTCAAATTTAGTGTTTCATGTCTTTACAAATGTTCAAGCTAAACCACGGAGGAAGCTACTTAAAGCATGAGCAAAGACTCAGTTTTGTGTATTTTTTCTTGTAAACCCTTAACAACAATGATTTAATCACAACAAATATTCCCACTAATTAAATTATTTCATGAATATTTCATTTCACATCATCATTTATTAGATAACACATTTTTTATCTTGATGAAAAATTAGGTTTAGTTATAGTAAGGTTGCTAACAAGTTAAATTTGTGCTTACCATTCCTCTCTTGACTTTATGATATTTAAATTTTTATACTTTATCATTTCACATTATTTATTTTTGAAGTTTGTACTTTAATTTTCAGAATTTTAAAATTCCAAAGCTTTCCTATAATAACACATGCAAATTTTATGCTTTGTCTCTTTCATTTCCTTCATTTTGGTTAATATGTTATTAAGTTGTGTTAATTAGTTTTATTAATTATATTAATTAAAATTATAGATTTAAATTAATTTTATTAAATAATTAATTAATTAACCTCCTCGTACCCCTCCATCGCTTTGGCCAAAATCCCTTAGGGATTTTATTTCATGAAATCCATCCTCCCTTGGCCAGCCCTCCCTATTAAATGCTTTTATTATTATTTTTATTAAATTAATTTGAGCACTATTACACCTCATCAATCCATGAGATCAATTTTCATTTGAATATTTGAATTTCTTTTTTCCTAATCTTCTTTGGCCAAAATTTTCTTCCTAGTTGTTTTTCCTCTAGCCTTCATTAATTCCTTCATATTTTATTTTAAGGCCATTTAAACCTGATAAAATTTCATTTTAATCTTATTCCTTGGTTCAAATTTCTTACTTAAATCTTCCCTCCTAATCTCTTGGATTATGTAAGGCTAAAAATAGTTCAATTCAACACTAATCTCTTCATGTGCTGGCTGAAATTCTTCTCCATCCTCCTTGGCTGAATTTTGCAATCTTTTGTGAGAGAAACCCTAAAGCTCCTCCCTTCCCTGCAATTCATTCTCTGCTTTAATTTACAGCAACCTAAAGGAATCCTTAAGAAATTCTTTCAATTTTATTGGAGTATCTTTTAACTTTGCTTGTAGTTTTTTTGGAGGAAACCTAGTGTGGTGAAGTCATTACCTTGGATCAAGATTTGGTGACTTCTTGCTAAATTTTTTTTTTATCTGATCCAAAGTTATTGTAAGAACTTTCCAATTCTTTATTTAGATTTGTGTTTATGTGATTCATAATCTCATCTTTACATTTTATTCACAAATCTAAAGAGATATAGTATGATTGTGATTTTTGGTGCAAACTAGTAATCTTTCTTTGTGTTGAATTTAAATTTAGTTTGAATCACCATGTGAACTTATGTGTGATCTTTTGAAGTATTTTTATTTCTGTATAAACTCCATCATATTATATTTTTTTTTCATATTTTATTAAAGACAAAATTATTTTCAAATATCACAAGTCTTTTCGATCGAGTAGTTGTGGATTTTTAGGTTACACGTTTTTTTTATCTAGTTTCAATCCATTTGAGATTTTATTTAAGAATATTTTTTATTAGTTTTATTTCTATATAATCATCATCTTTTTTTATTGAATTAATATTTTTCAAAAAAATTATAAAGATCAAATTCTATTGGATTATTCTATGTTATTGAGTTAACTAGTTGAGATTTAATAGTGAAAATATTTGGAGACCATTTTTCTTTCACTTGTGGCTGTTTTACTAAATATTTTTGTAAAACTTACTTTCTGCTTCTTATTCATATTTTTATTGATTTAAACCATACACTTCCATGTACTTTTAATTTTCAAAATATTAATTTTGGTAGGTTCTTTAAGTGAAAGCTTGGTATATTGTATATGTCAATCACATACATCTTGATTTGAAAAGTTTTGCAAAACCCTTTTGACTATTTATTTTATAAATTACATATATAATCATTTAAAGTTTTGAAATTATTATATTATTATCTTACATCAAATCTAAAATATTTTTACAATTGACATCCTTTTATAAAATATTTTGATTGTATACTTTGTGAGTTAGTGCTTGTTTTGTTTTTTTTTTTTGAAAATGCCAAAGGCAGCTAATTAAAATACGAAAAACGGATACAACCTAGAGAATGATAGAACAACTATCACACTCGTCTTTAAGCAAAGCAAAAAAATTTGGAGGGATCTTGTTACAAAAAAGATCCTCCCAAACGAAGTCTTCTACTAAAGCCAAATTAGCACAAAAATCTGCTAAACGATTACATTTTCTAGGAACCCAGTGAAAAAGAAACATACCAAAGTCCTCCAAGAATGACAGATCTTCCAATTCTTCCTTGTTGTGCTGACCTTTGTTCACCGATCTCTGCAGGTAATTGATTACATTCTGATTGTCCCCTTCGATGACAATCCCCTTAGCTTCGAACTTCTAGAACTCGTGAAACATTTTCAGTGCCCGAATAGCCATCAGCTCAAGCAAACCAATGTCCCAATGGACACATTAATTCAAAAAGAAAATAAGAATCTCCCTTTACTATCTCTAAAAACGCTGGCAAGCCCAGCCATATTAGAGTCAAGAAGTACAGCATCAAAATTACCTTTAATCCAGTCGGGTGGAGGGGGTGCCAAGAATGGTTGGACAGCTTGTCAAGCTAATTGGCTCCCCAGTGATCCGATAGGATACCACATTTAGAAGAAATAACAACAGCCTTAATTGCTTTGGCTGCCATAAAACCCATGCCCATTTCCTTGCCTCCATGGGTAACATCATTCCTACTCTTCCATGAATAATAGACAGCTGTGCAGTATAGATTAACCATGAAAGGATTAACTCGAGCTGACATTTTTAATCTGTGGATACAGCCAGATCAGTCCCTGTATCTAGGAATGAAAAAACCCCATCCCCCCAAGGTGTTGAACAAACGGACAAGAAAACTGCAATTTACTGCTATATGCTCCTCATTTTCTTCAGCTGGACAACCCCTTGGACAGCCATTTTCATTGATAATTCTCCTATACCTTTGATACTCCAAAGTTGGAATACCTCTTTGAAGTAACCTCCACCAAAAGCAATGTACTCTAGCTGACAATTTACTTAACCTAAGCCATTTCCAATCATTTTCACTGCAGCAATCCGTATATTGAACAGATCTAATTAGAGCTACTAACGACTTCCCTGAAAAATTTTTAATAAGATATATGGAGTCCTTCCCACTTCCAATCTCCAACTGAACAATCAGCTTGATGAGCTCCGGACCAAAGTATTTACTTAATTCCCCCAAATTCCAAGCTTTGTTCTGAATAAAAAAAACTGAGCTTGGGAGTTAGTGCTTGTTGTGGAACTTGCTTTTTCCTTGTTTTTGAACCACCTTTGGTTTATCTTAAATATTACTCTTTTTCATATAATTTATCTTTAAAAATATTATTCTAGAAATTTAAAATTATATAAATAACACTCTTTGGTTTATATATTGTGTATGGCTAGTTGCCTTTGGCTTAAGTGTGGTTTCAACTAGTCTTACCATATCTTTTAAATTATTTTAAATTTAACTCTCAAATAGTTTTTTTGTGTGCTAAGTTTATGTCATCCTAACATATTTTTAATAAAAATTTAGTAATATTTATTTTCCAAAATAACATATATTATTTGAGTACTTTACATTGCTTCATTGCCCACATTACCTAGTCTTTGAAATTTATTTTAAAGTTGCTTGGTTGCATTTTTATTTGCAAATAAATTTAGAAATTTCATTTCATCATATTTTAATCTTTATATAATATAAAATTACTGAGCAAATGTTTTTTTTTTAAATAAAACTTAACTTTTGTATGGGGATTGAAAGTAATTTCTTGAAAACTATTCCTTTGTAAGATCAAAATTTTTACACTTATTTTTACCTTTCTTTTGTGACTTGTATTATTATTGTGAGGATCTCATCGTCGTATGAGGTATTATTGTCTCTTTTCTAAGAGAGGTATGATTCCTTGTAACTACAGGATTTGGTCTTAGTTAAATCCTAGTCTAAGGGCTAGGTGTTGGGTTTGGGCTGAACAACATAAAACTTTTTTGTGTTCTCTTTATTTTAATTTGCTTTATATTTTATGTTACACTCATAACACCAATTTTTCTATAAATCAAATTAAATATTTTTTTTAAATTAACACTCCAATTAGTGCACAACCTAATTCACCCCCCTCATGTTCTGTTGTTGTTCTTATCGAGTTATCTTGTGACAAAGGTTCTCGCCTCAAATTTTCTATAGGACTTTCCAACTAAAGAGTCCTAAAAAATACTGCCTCATCCAATTTTCATTCAAACTCTTACACAAACTAAATTTCCACTTATTTAGTACACTACAACAAACCAAAAACATGTAAGTGATATAAGTTTGGAGTTCAACCATGAAGTAATTCATACGGAGTCTCATTTAAATTAGGATAAATATTTACTCTATTCAATATATAATATGCAGTTTTATAGCTTCTAGCCAAAAATATTTAGGTAATTTATATTCATTTAACATAAATGGGCAACATCTACTAAGTTCTTATTTTACCTTTCAACTAATCCATTTAGTTGGGTATTCTAGGTGCAAATAATTAATTCATATCCCTAACTTTTTGTAAAATCACTCAAACTACTCATTCTCAAATTCTCCTACATGGTTGCTATGGATTGTGAAAATTAAGCAACAAGTTTTTCTTTGAATTCAAATAATAATGATTTAAACCTAAGGACAGGATGTGTTAGATATCAAACTATGGAAAAACTTATACAATCATCTATGATAGCAAAGATGTATGATTTGCCTCCTAGACTCACTATATCGGCCGGCCAAAAGAGAAGTCCATGATTTTCTTCCAAATCATGCAATAAAATGCTATGCTCTTTCTCTAACTATGAAAAGCATTTTTTTAGACATGAATATTTCTTTTTAAAAGATTTAAATTTATTGTGCAATTATTTAAACATAAAAATTAATTTATCAATGATGAGTCATATATTTTCTCAAAGTATGAGTCACCCAAGCCACCCTCTATCATCAAGCACAAATTATTTGTTAATTTCATTCTCAACCTCACTCCTTATCAATCTATATTTAAATGGATCTAGAAGGCCCTTTTAGTTTTTTTTTTTTTTTTAATTTTAGATTTTTAACAACCTCTTTTTTTGTCTTCAACCTTCTCTTATAGCATGAGGCTTTAGGTTCAAACACTCCCACTTTATGTGACCTAGTTATTTATACTCAAAGAAAATAATGTAAGTAATAACCTTTGAAGTAGATTTATCTCTTTATTTTCCCTTCCTTTTATCATTAAATAATTTCTTTTTTCAATTTAGGAAGGAATTAATTTTCTTAGGTTGCAATGCCACATATTCATCTTTATTTTTTTTCTATTGCAATATCCTTAAACTATTAACTTTTAAAGTGATGGACTTGTCTTTCTTTCCTCTTATCTATCTATAGATTATTTACAAATGTTTTGCCATATGTTGTAAGTTAACCAAGGAAAATATCAATAAAATATGTAGATAAGTTTTTCAATTAAAAAATAGAAGTCACTTTGGCATCCCAACATTCAAATTGACGTATTAAAATCTTATTCATCTTTTCAAAATTAGAATATTTATTTCTTAATGCATGTAGTGATGTAATAATTTTTGTAAATCTTTTAATATCATAGATACTTCTATTAGAAGATTTGTTTATAATTGTCTTGTCCCCCTCATTAGTAAGACAAAATTTATCCTAATCTCTTTTTTACCAATTTTTTAATTAGGTGTATCCATGTAATCCTTATATTTCAAAGAATAAAAAGAATAATTTAAATATTTTGAGTTAGGAGTGCAAGTTCTCTCTCCTCTATGGTTATTCATAAAAAAAAAAAAGAATGTCCACATCTTCCACACTGAAATTTGTAGGGAGGTTATCTTATTTATACCAAATTTCACATGTAAAAAATCTATAAATTAAATAAATGTAGATCTATGGATTTTTAGAAAATTAAATGATATTTTTCCAAACAAATGTAGTAGGTAATAGATATTCTTCTGAAGTACTCCTATTACTAATGTGTCATTTAGGCTATACTTTTAGGTGTTAAGGCCTATATATATATATATATATATATATATATATATATAATACTTGTGAGATATAACACATTAAAATTAAAATCAGTGAAAAAGATTTTTTAAATTTAATATAAAAAGAAGTAAACATTAAGATAATTTTAAAGATAAATAACTAATAATATTGTTGTATTATATCTCACAATATGATTTTCAACAACTAAGAATAAATATTGAGATTTAATCAATATGCAAAATATTCATCCATCACAAGTTCATTTACTAGCATATGTCATTAAAATCACGAATAAGAATAAATAGTGCTATAGCAAGATAAAGTTTAAGAGAAAAATATGGTGCAAATTAATGTTTGTGGTTTGATATTAAAACTTACATCCATGGCTTGAACCCTTTAACACAAGGCTCCTTTACTCACCCCTTTCAACACCACCAAGAAAAGATATATCTCTCCTTATTGAGTAATAAAGAAACAATATACCCCCTTCTATCATAAATGAGAATATCACTACTCTAGCCCAATAGCAAACTAAAGAACTCATTAAAGCATTCTTTTAGATCGTATGGATTCCTTATAAACTTTAGTATAATATGCTCTCAATAAGCCACATAATTCAATTCAAGAATTAAGTTGAAAGAGACGAGGAATATAACATCACAAGTGCACTGTCACAAAAAAATCCCGCCTATTTGGGTTTTCAAATCAAAAGCAAAAAAGATGCCTCTCAAAGGCACCACCTCTTTATTTTTTTTCTCTCAATGTTTTTCTATCTTTCCAATGTTTTAGGATTTTTAAATAAGGATACATATTAAATAGACAAAAAATTAAATCCTCAAATATGTTATTTTAAAAATATAGGTAGATCATATAGTATGATTCACCCATTATACAATACAATTAATATAAATAGGTCAGCTTCCACAAAAATCATGTTCTATTTGATCATCATATTTGATACTAGTAATTTAATCTGATATATATTAATTAGCCTATTAATTGCCTTCACTTCATTAAATTAAATTATGACACATATTGTACAATGTAATGTATATTATACAATACAAATAGTTATAATTTTTATTTTATTTATTCACATGTGAGCACTTGTTATTTCATAAGTCTTTTTATATGGATGGTGGTTGAGTTTAAAAAAGAGCTTTGGTTTGCTTTGAAAAAAGAAAAAAAAAGAATTAAATTTCTTTGGTAAAATTTTAATTTTGGAGTTGTAGCTTAAGAGTTGAACATGTCATTATGAATGATATATTGCCTTAGGAGACAAGAATATCATTCCCTAATGGGTTCAGATTTCATCATGATTATTGTAGTTAAATTCAAGGAAGAACTACGTATGACCCCAAAGGGTCAAAATGATATTTGATCAAGTATTTTATTATGATAATCTAGATAAAGTATCATTAATTTCATTTTTAAAGTCACGATAATAAATTATATATCTTCCCCATAAAAGAAGGTATCATTTATTGTTGACCATCTGAATACGATGATAATGATCATAGTTGATTTTAATTTTTCCAAAGAAAAATTAATTAAATTAAAAAAATAATCTGGGTTCTTTAAATCTCTTATGAGCACAAGCTCTCATAGTTAATTACATTTTAAGAAACATGAGTTTCCTATGAAAACTCTTGATTAAAATAATAATATAAATTTTATTTAAAATTCTTAAGGATTGATATCAAAGGAGGTGATGTTTGAATTTCAGGTAGGATTGCATCAAATCTGAACACTTATTTCTAGAAATCAATGGAAAGAGAAGTATGAGGCATTTTGAGATTCTGAAATGATTCAAAAATGCCCAAGTCTACCCTAAGTCTTGGGCTTTAAATTTTAGTTTTTAAAGAAATTTCAATTTGAATTACCATTTTATCAGAAAGGTGGAATTATATTCCTGTTGGTGGGAAATTATAATTTTGGGTACTAAATAATAGTAGCTTGAACCTATCCAATGAAGTATAAACCTAGACTTACCCCAGCATGGAATGGTGTGCTAGCTAACTACCTGACACTTTAAAACTATATGTTTGGTCTCTTTATGAAAGATTGATATAGATGTTATTAATAAATTTTTGAAGAATTTATTGCAACTCGAGCTTATGAGTTTATGTTTTTTATGATAAAAAAAATTATGGCTCACTTTCTGTTGTCTACTTGTATTTGCAATATATATTTGTTTGTGTGTATACTAACATTTCAGGAATACTATGCAACATCAAACAAAGAATCAGAGCTCAAGATTGGGTTGAAAAATGTTATGATTGGGTTGAACAATGTTATGTTGTAAAAGGGTTTTTAATATTCATTGATGTAATTTTTTATTTCTTGAGTCAAGTCTTGTAAGGGTGTCTGCTTGCTTGGTGACCATGCACACACACACTCAAGGGAGTGAGATCTAATCAAATCTAGAAGATCAATATTTGAACTAATTATACTGGACAATTTTGGATCATCCAGGATGATCCTTTATGATCTTGGAAAAGAGCCGCCAAAGATAACTTAGGCAAGGATTTAAGTTTAAATTTTTGTTCAAATCATCCCAGACGATCATATCGTCCTGGACGATCAATACAAATCATGCCTAAATTGATCATGTAATTAGGGGACTAATTATGTTTAAAATTTTCAATCCGATCATCCTGGATGATCTGTATATCGTACAGGATGATGTTTACCGACATTCTTGATTTTATTAAATCTTAATAGCCGAAATACCATAATTTTTCTTCTAATCATCCTGGATGATCCACAACATTGCCCTGGATGATTTGTATATTTTCGTACAAATTGTCCAGGACTATCAGGTCAAATTCTACACATCGTACTAGACAATCCTGCGATCGTCTAGAATGATTCTAGGCGTTGAAATTGAGTTTTTAGGGTTTCTGAAGCCCTCTTTTTAAGCATGTCGTACGGGATGATCCTGTGATCGTCCTGGATGATGTTTGACACTGAAATTGAGTTATTAGAGTTTTTGAAAGCTCTCTTTTTATGCATATCGTACGGGATGATCCGGCGATCATCCTGGATGATAATGTTGATTTTGCAAATCTATTTAAAGAACTCTTGCTTTCTCATGAAGAGTGTCTTTGGCAGCCATTATAGCTTCGTTCTTTTGGAGGGAACTTGAAGAGAGAGCTTGAAATGGAAAGAGGAAAGGGTGGAGTTTGAGAGAGGGAGAAGATCCTTGGAGGGGGTTTTGAAGGACTGTAGAGGGGGATTCCACACAATTGCTCCAGCGAGCTTGCACCTTAGTACCATCAGATTCAAGGCTTATCTTGAGAGAAGTTCTGTGAAGAAGAAAATCTCTTTGGTGTTAAAGGACCCGGCTTCTCCACCTTACCGAGGAAGGTGGAAGTGATTTTGTAAGCGCTTCTCCGCCTAGCTGTGGGGGCTAAAGGAGAGACACTGAGTTTAGTGTTATACTCGGAGGGTTCCTCCGAGGAGTGGACGTAGGTCAAGGTTTGACCGAACCATTATAAATCGGGTGGTTCTTTCCTTTATTATTTTCGCATTTAATTTCCGCATTGTGTTTTTTTTGTGGTGAATTTTTGTTTGGGTTGGCTTTTTTATTGTGAAAGATTTTTTAAAATACCAATTCACCTCTCTCTTAATTATCATTAGGCTAGTTCATAAGGGCCTAACATCCCTAATGAGCTTTCAAGTGGTATCAAAGCAAGATTCATAAAATCTAGTTTTTGAAAACTTTTGAATTTTGATCCACGGCTAATTTTTATAATCATAATATTACGGAAGGTTTTTCAATCACTAGAACACCTTTATTTGAAAATATTACTTTTAATTTTTGAAAAATTTGCATGTCTACTTTTTTGCAATTGATTTTCAAATGTGGCAAATGATTTTAACTGGTTATTCTATACCATATCATGATTTTGATGGAATTAAAACTAATATTCCTTATAATCAATAGAGTATAGAAGAGAAAATCAATACTCAATTGAATGCAAAATATTTAAACTATTTTTTCTGCGCTTTAAATTCTGGAGATTATATGTTATTTTTCACGTGCACTACTGATAAGAAAATTTGGGATAAATTACAAACCATATACGAATGCACTAGTGAAATCAAGCAATCCAAGTTGAATATTTTAATGCATGATTATGAACTTTTTTGCATAAAACCTTATGAGACGATCTTAAACATGTATACTAGATTTATTCAAATTGTTACATCATTACATGCTTTAGAAAAAGAGTTTTCAAACTTTGAAAAAGTCAATAAAATTTTACATTATCTACTTGATAAGTTTGATGCCAAAGTTGTTGTTATTTGTGAATCAAAAAATTTGAATGAATATTCTATTGATAATTTGATTGGCGCACTCATTGCCTACGAGCAAAGTTTGGGTCAAAAACTTTTGGATGCAGGTGAAATGATAGTGCTAAATGCTGAAAACATGAAGAAAAGAGGCTTAGTTGGTGACGAAAGCGATGACGTATCAAGAAAATTGGAAAGCCCACTAAAGCACAAGAATAAGCATCAACAAAAGTGGAATAAAGGTAATAATAGTAAGAATGTTAAGATTTCTTTTGATGTTATTTGCTTTGGATGTAGGAAATCTAGACATAAAAAATCAGTGCCCTAATTTGAGAACTTTTCCTGAAAAAGAAAAGGGTAAAGCTAAGCAAATTATAGAAAGGGCAAGTAATGAAAAGCAAAAAATCTCTTGGTTAGATATAGTTTCTGAATCATCAGACTATGAGCAAGATAGTTAATCATCAGACCAGGAGCAAGATGATGTTTAAACCCTTGGTTGTGTGTTTATTTGTTTATGTGTTTTTTTTTTTTTTTTTTTTTTTTTTTTTTTTTTTTTTGGGTTGTGTGTTTATTTGTTTATGTGTTTTTTTTTTTTTTTTTGCATAGTTTCTTTGATTTTTGTTTCTTTTTCTTTATTACTTTAAAATTTTATATTTATCTTTACTTTCTTTTTTGTGAAGTTCTCTCTTATCAACGCACATGTTCATTTTTCTAAAGTGAAAAACCTACTCCTTTTTTTTTTTTGAATTCTTATGAAAGTTGTGGTTGACTTCTCTAAAAAAAGTTAAATGAAGAAAACTAATGATGTTGTCTCTCTATCTCTCTTCTTAAAGAGGTTATTTTACTTTAGATTAAAAATCTTCATCATATTATAAATTGGATCTGTAAACTGATCTTTTTTCATCTCCCTATATTTTATTTATCACATATGAATCTTTTGCAAGTTTGGAATCTACATCATAATTTTCTTAATCAAGTAATTCATTTTATCAATAAGATAAGTTTACTTTTATTTTTAAGATTTTAGAAAGGTAGCATATTAAAAAAAATGTGGCCAACGATGCCAAAAATAAAAGATGCGCAATGACGCTAAATTAAAAAAATAATGGGATACACAAAGTGTATCAAAAATCAAAAGATGCGCAGTGCGCCAACCAATTATCAAGAGGCATAAAATGAGCTCACAAAATATAATACTTATCATTCTTGTACTTCTTAAAGCTTAAAGAAAACCCTTTAATACTTTCAATATTTGAGTTTGAGAATCATGATTCCTGATTCAGTAATTCGTGCATTAATCTTTTATTAGATATATTTTATTGAAGGAGTTTTGGAAAAATTAGTGTTTCTTTCTCTAATTTGTTCCTTGATTTAGATATTAGATTAAAAAGTTTTTGAGCCTTTAAAAGAACTTGAGTTTGGATTAGCAAACTCTGAATTTTTAACCTTTTCTGGGCTATGCATTTTCAATACAATCCTTCTAAGTTTTTGAATAAAATTAAGAGGTAATTTTCTTGTTTTAAAAATATTTGATTTTATCTTCACTTGATTAGGGATAATTTTTTAATTATTTTTTTATTTTTCTGATTGTTTTGTGCCCCTCCTCTTTTTGATAATGTCAAAGGGGGAGAACATACTATTGTATTTGTATCTATTTTCTATTTTAAAAAAAATATAAAAAAAAATAAAAAAAAAAAATTTCTTCCCCTATTTTTTAAAAATTTTTATTCTAGTGAGGGGGATATTAGGAGAAAATGTTTTCAATTTTATAAATTCAACCAGTAATATTTATCATCATCAAAAAAGGGGGAGATTGTTGCAACTCAAGCTTTTGAGTTTATGTTATTGATGATAACAAATATTATGGATCACTTTCTGTTGTCTACTTGTATTTGCAATATATGTTTGTTTGTGTGTATACTAACATTCTAGGAATACCATACAACATCAAACAAAGAATCAGAGCTTAAAATTGGGTTGAATAATGTTATGTTGTAAAAGGGTTTGTAATATTCATTGATTTAATTTTTAATTTCTTGAGTCAAGTCTTGTAAGGGTTTATGCTTGTTTGGTGATCATGCACGCACACACACTCAAGGGAGAAGATCTAATCAAATCCAGAAGATTAGGAGACTAATAGAAGATTAATGACGGACGATCAGATCATCCCGGACAATATGTATACATGCCTAAATTGATCATCCCGGACGATCAGATCATCCCGGACGATTAATACAAATCATGCCTAAATTGATCATGTGATTAGGAGACTAATTATGGTTAAATTTTTCAATCTGATCATCCTGGACTATCTGTATATCGTATAGGACGATGTTTGCCGACATACTTGATTTTCCTAAATCGTACTAGCCGAAATACCATAATTTTTCTTCTAATCGTCATGGACGATCAACAACAACATCTTGAATAATTTATATAATTTTTGTACTAATCGTCCTGGACTATCCTAATATCATCTAGGACAATCAGGTCAAATTCTACACATCGTATTGGATGATCCTGCGATCATCCAGAATGATTCTGGACGTCAAAATTGAGTTTTTAGGGTTTTCTAAAGCCCTCTTTTTAAGCACATCGTACGAGACGATCCTACAATCATCCTGGATGTGCTAGATGCCAAAATTGAGTTTTTAGGGTTTTTGGAAGCTCTTTTTTTATGCATATCGTACGGGATGATCTGGTGATCATCCTGGACGATAATGTTCATTTTGCAAATCTAATTAAAGACCTCTTCCTTTCTCATGAAGAGTGTCTTTGGCAGCCATTGTAGCTTCATTCTTTTGGAGGCAACTTGAAGAGAGAGCATGAAAGAGAGAGAGAGGAAAGGGTAGAGTTTGAGAGAGGGAGAAGATCCTTAGAGTGGGTTTTGAGGGAGTGTGGAGGGGGATTCCACACGGTTGCTCTAGCGAGCTTGCACCTTAGTACCATCGGATTTAAGACTTATATTGAGGGAAGTTTTAAGAAGAAGAAGATCTCTTTGGTGTTAAATAACTTGGCTACTCCGCCGCACCGGGGAAGGTGGAAGTGATTTTGTAAGGGCTTCTCTGCCTAGCTATGGAGGCTAAAGGAGAGACATTGATTTTAGTGTAATACTCAGAGGGTGCCTCCGACGAATGGACATAAGTCAAGGTTTAACCGAACCACTATAAATCTGGTGTGTTCTTTCCTTTATTATTTCCGTATTTAATTTTCGCGTTGTGTTTTCTTTGTGGTGAATTTCGATTTGGTTTGGCTTTTTTATTGTGAAAGATTTTTTAAAATATCAATTCACCTCTCTCTTAATTAGCTTTGGGCTAGTTCATAAAGGCCTAACATCCTTAAAAAATGTTCAAGTGGTACCAGAGTAGGATTCATAAAATCTAGTTTTTGAAAACTTTTGAATTTTGATTCATGGCTAATTTTTATAATCGTAATATTGCGAAAGGTTATTCAATCACTAGACAACCTTTATTTGAAAATATTACTTTTAATTTTTGGAAAATTCATATGTCTACTTTTTTGCAATCAATTTATTTTCGAATGTGCCAAATAATTTTAACTGGTTATTCTATACCATCTTGTATTTTAGATGGAATTAAAACTGATATTCCTTTTAATCAATGGAGTAGAGAAGAGAAAATCAATGCTCAATTGAATGAAAAATCTTTAAATTATTTTTTCTGTGCTTTAAATTTTGAAGATTGTATGTTAGTTTCCATGTGCATTACTGATAAGAAAATTTGGAATAAATTACACACCATATACGAAGGCACTAGAGAAATTAAGCAATTCAAGTTGAATATTTTAATGCATGATTAAGAACTTTTTTACATGAAACCTTATGAGATGATCTCATGCATGTATACTAGATTTATTCAAATTATTACATCATTATATGCTTTAGGAAATGAGTTTTCAAACTTTGAAAAAGTTAATAAAATTCTATGTTATCTACTTGATAAGTTTGATGCCAAAGTTGTAGCTATTTGTGAATCAAAAAAATTAAATTAATATTCTATTGATAATTTTTATTGGCTCGCTCATTGCCTACGAGCAAAGTTTGGGTCAAAGACTTTTGGATGCAGGTGAAATGATAGTGCTAAACGCTAAAAGCATGGAGAAAAGAGGCTTAATTGGTGACGAAAGCGATGACGTATCAAGCAAATTTGAAAGCCCACTAAAACACAAGTATAAGCATCAACAAAAGTGGAATAAAAGTAATAATGATAAGAATGTTAATATTTCTTCTAATGTTATTTCCTTTGGATGTAGGAAACCTGAACATATGAAAAATCAGTGCCCTAATTTGAGAACTCTTTCTAAAAAAGAAAAGGGTAAAGCTAAGCAAATTATAGAAAGGGCAAGTAATGAAAAGCAAAAAATCTCCTGGGCAGACCAAGCTTCTAAATCATCAGACCATGAGCAAGATGATGTTTAAATCCTTGGTTGTGTGTTTATTTGTTTATGTGTGTTTTATTTATTTTTTTTTTACGTGTTTTCTTTGAATTTTTTTTTCTTTTTCTTTGTTACTTTAAAATTTTAAATTTATCTTTACTTTCTTTTTGGTGAAGTTCTCTACGATCAACAACATGTTCACTTTTTCTAAAAATAAAAAACCTACCTCCTTTTTTTTTGAATTCTTAAGAAAGTTGTGGTTTACTCTCTAAAAATAGTCAAAGAAAGAAAACTCATGATTTTGTCTCTTTATCTCTCTTCTTAAAGAGGCTATTTTACTTTTGATTCAAAATCTTCATCATATTATAAATTGGATCTTTAACTAATCCTTTTTCAGCTCCCTATATTTTATTTATCGTAGAGGAATCTTTTACAACTTATTGAATCTATTTATAATTTTCTTAATCAAGTAATTTGTTTTGTCAATAGGATGGGTTTACTTTTATTTTTAAGATTTCATAAAGGTAGAATATTAAAAAAAAAGTGTCTAATGATGCCAAAAATAAAAGATGCGTAATGATGCCAAATTGAAAAAAAATTGGGGATACACAAAGTGTATCAAAAATCAAAAGATGCACAGTGCGCCAACCAATTGTCAAGAGGCATAAAATGAGCCCATAAAATATAATGCTTACCATTCTTGTACTTCTTAAAGCTTAAAGAAAATCCTAGATTCTTTCAATATTTGAGTTTGAGAATCATGATTCCTGATTCAATAATTCATGCATTAATCTTCTATTAGATATGTTTTATGGAAGGAGTTTTGGAAATATTAGTGTTTCTTTATCTAATTTGTTTCTTGATTTAGATATTAGATTTAAAAGTTTTTTAGCCTTTAAAAGAACTTGAGTCTGGATTAACAAAATCTAAATTTCTAACCTTTTCTGGGCTATGCGTTTTCAATACAGTCCTTTTAAGTTTTTGAATAAAATCAAGAGGTAACTTTCTCATTTTAAGAATATTTGATTTTGTCTTCACATGATCAGGGATTATTTTTTATTTGTTTTTTTATTGTTCTGATTGTTTTGTGCTCCTATTTTTGATAATATCAAAGGGGGGAGAATTTACTATTGTATTTATATATATTTTCTATTTTTAAAAAATATAAAAAAAACAACAAAAATGTTGTCTTCCCCTTTTTTTTTTAATTTTTATTCTAGTGAGGGGAGATTATGAGAAAATGTTTTTAATTTTGCAAATTCAACCAGTAATATTTGGTATCATCAAAAAGGGGGAAATTGTTGTAACTCGAGCTTATGAGTTTATGTTTTTTATGATAACAAATATTATGGCTCACTTTCTGTTGTCTACTTGTATTTGCAATATATGTTTGTTTGTGTGTATACTAATATTTTAGGAATACCATGCAACATCAAACAAAGAATTAGAGCTCAAGATTGGGTTGAATAATGTTATGTTGTAAAAGGGTTTGTAATATTCATTGATGTAATTTTTTATTTCTTGAGTCAAGTCTTGTAAGAGTCTATGCTTGCTTTGTGACCATGCACACACACACTCAAGGGAGTGAGATTTAGTCAAATCCAGAAGATCAAGTTTTGAACTAATCATACTGAACGATTTAGGATCGTCTAGGACGATCCTTTATGATCTTTGAAAAGAGCCGCCAATGATAATTTAGGCAAAGATTTAAGTTTAAATTTTTGTTCAAATTGTCCTAGACGATCAGATCATCCCGAACGATCAATACAAATCATGCCTAAATTAATCATATGATTAGGGGACTAATTATGGTTAAAGATTTCAATCCGATCATCCTGGACAATATGTATATCATACAGAATGATGTTTGCCGACATACTTGATTTTCTTAAATCGTACTAGTCGAAATACCATTATTTTTCTTCCAATCGTTTTGGACGATCCACAACATCGTCCTGGACGATTTATATATTTTTTGTACTAATCATTCTGGACTATCCTAATATCATCCAGGACTATTATGTCAAATTCTTCACATCGTATTGGACGATCCTTCGATCGTCCAGGATGATTCTAGGCATCAAAATTGAGTTTTTAGGGATTTTTTAAGCCCTCCTTTTAAGCACGTCATACGAGTGATCCTGTAATCATCCTGGATGATGTTTGGCACCTAAATTGAGTTTTTAGGGTTTTTGGAAACTCTCTTTTTATGCATATCATACTGGACGATCCAGTGATCATCCTGGACGATAATGTCGGTTTTGCAAATCTATTTAAAGACATCTTGCTTTCTCATGAAGAGTGTCTTTGGCAGCCATTATAGCTTCGTTCTTTTGGAGGGAACTTGAAGAGAGAGCTTGAAAGGGAGAGAGGAAAGGGTGGAGTTTGAGAGAGGGAGAAGATCCTTTGAGGGGGTTTCGAGGGAGTGTGGAGCGGGATTCCATATGGTTGCTCCGCCGATCTTGCACCTTAGTACCATCAGATTCAAAGCTTATCTTGAGGAAAGTTCTAGGAAAAAGAAGATCTCTTTGGTGTCAAAGGACCCGGCTACTCTGCCACACCGGGGAAGGTGGAAGTGATTTTGTAAGGGCATCTCTGCCTAGTTATGGGGGCTAAAGGAGAGACACTAAGTTTAGTGCAATACTTAGAGGGTGCCTCCGAAGAGTGGACGTAGGTCAAGGTTTGACCGAACCATTATAAATCTGGTGTGTTCTTTCCTTTAGTATTTCCTCATTTAATTTCTGCATTGTGCTTTTTTTGTGGTGAATTTTGGTTTGGATTGGCTTTTTTATTATGAAAGATTTTTTAAAATACCAATTCACCTCTCTCTTAATTAGCCTTGGGCTAGTTCATAAGGGCCTAACATCCCTAACGAACTTTTTGATTTGGGTTCAATATCTAAAGCAAATCCTAATTGGCATGTTAACTTATGTAGGGGGATTGATGTTTGAAAATAAAATGCAATTAAAATTTTGACTATCTTTAATTTTTTTCTAATTTAATGCATACTAATTGACTCTTAAATGCATAAAGTTGATATTGAGCATTATTTAAAAGGCTTAAAAATAGATTTTTTCATAGAGATTTTATAATATAACCTTAACAAAACTACACCCTACACCTTAATATGTTAGGTGGTCTGCAAAAACTCGTAAATGGGGAGGTACGTAACAAGATTGAGAAAATATTAAGATATATGCATGAGAACTCTCAACAATCCTGAGCTTACTTCTTAAGTTTTTAGAATTTCTATGTGAGACTTAACATTGTTATTTAATTTAAGTAGAAAATATTTTTTAACGTGTCCTCGCAAGCCTCTGATTATATCCGGCTAAATGAAAACATGGCATACAAGAAAAAAAGACTAGAAAAGCAGGCATTTCTACTGTACATTAATTTCAATAATTAATCAATAAATTAAGTAAATTTAATCTCTATGTGGCACATGACACTTAATTTATAACCCAATGTCTGTAGAAATAAAAAATGATCGGGTACCATTTACAACAACCTATATTCTAATCCTAGAAATAATGTTAGTGACTTTGGGTGGGATAATCTCTATCTTCACTTCTTCATCTTATTTCCTTCTATGAGCTCCTTAGATTCGTCGAGTTTGGATATCCAAATGAAAAGAAACTCATTCTAGAAGGGGTGTTTTCTTTTCTCTTTTAATTTTCAAATTCATCCTAATTTGAACTTCCAAATGAAGAGGAACTCTCCCCCGAGGGATATTTTCTTCTCTTTGGATTCTAAGTGGGATGATAAAATCCCACCTAAAAGTTAACTTTTAGAACTCAATTATATCATAATACATTACATCTTAAAATGTAAAAAATTCTAGATTACCTACATGATTATCCTAGGTAATTAAACAAAATAATTTAAATCCCAAGAAGCTATATATTTTCATCAAGCAAATTTTAGCATATATAGAAAATGTGTCAATTTAAAGTTATTAATTTTACCCTCTTGATTTAGCCCCACATGAGTATGTCCACCTATAGAAAACTTTGTGAGCATCTAGATTGTTCCTAACCTAGGGTAACACCCATCATATCAATTAATAGATTGCATAAAAAAATTAACATATCAATAATCAATCACATCAACAAGTAATTACAACTAGCATCCAGTGAAAACCATAAAAAACTTCAACACACAAATAGTATAAATGTAAACACTATCCTAGCCTAAAATTAGAGTCAATTATCCTAACAAATCATCTAAAGTGTGTGTATCAGGCTATGTGGCTTGAATATGTCCTATGCTAGATAATTTATTAAAGTTGTCTAGTGTTTTGATGATTGTTAAAGGCTTAAGAGATTTTTTATTTGTGTTTAAGTATTAATATTTTGAAGTGAACTTTAAGATGTATTTTAAGAGTTAAATGATTATTACCTTAGTTTACACTAGGGACATGAAGTTTATTTCATCTTCCTTATGGCTAAATTAATAGCCTCGTAGGCTCCGGTTATCCAATAGTAACTAGTTTGATTAAGTTAATTTCATTGGTTGGAAATTAAAGGATTAATAATTTTTAATTAATTTAATTGGTTGTTAATTTTAAGGATTAAATTTAATTTAAATTTGCTATCAAATGGGTCATGGCGTTGTCATAGTGGGCTCAAGGATTAAATCTCCTTATGACATGTATCCCTACAGCTCAAGGTAGCCCATCCTAAAAATTTTATCTTTGGAGTGCTTCTTATGTATTAAGAGATTGGTTGATGTATTTTATTAATCAAATTAATATTTTCTGGAGTTTAAATCAATCATTGTATTTTTTAAATTTTTATGAATTATTTAATGCATTAAATTAAGGAGTCAAAACTTAATTTTTAAATTACGTTAAGTTCTAGACTTTTCATTTTTTTCTTAAATACTAGACCCTATGGTGAATAATTAGACACTAATTTTGGTGGATTTTTATTTTTCTACATTAAGTTATAAATTGTTGAAGTTTTGACTCAAATTTGAACTATGTTTGACCAAAATATGACTTTTTAACTTTGACCTATTTCAGTTGATTTGACATTCTTAAAAAATTCTAAACCCTGAATTGAGTTTGGTCAATTTAAAATTTTTTATAATTAATTATGAATTTTTAAAATTTGAGTATTTAATTAAATTTTTAAATTGATTAATTAAAAGGCTTTTAATTATTTTAATCTAGATTCCAAACTTCATGAAATCACTCCCAAAGGTCATTAATAACCCATGTGAGTGTTTCCAATTATTTATATATTATTTGGAAATTTTAATTAATTAAATTAATTAAATATTAATTTTCATTTAAAAATTAAATTAAGGTCAAAATTGAAGTAAATTGATGGGACTTTTTCCTAGGTTGGAGGTTTAATTTTAGTCAGTTTGGTATATTATTTATATTTTTTAATTAAATATAGATTTATTATGATTTTTAAATTATAGGCTTAATTAAGGGATTAATTTTAGGTTAATTAAATTTCTAACTTAATGACTTTTAAAATCAATAATCTCCTGACCTAAGATGGATAGTATCACTAGGTTTAGAGTTCCAAAATTTTGTCTCTTTTGCATGCATAGTTAATTTTCTACAGTTTTCCTAAAATCCTATAATTTATCCTTAATTTTTATCCTTAAGTGTCTTTAAGTTGTAACAGTTTATAATCTAAAGTCTCTCTAACTGTTAAAAAGCACATAACTAATCACACCATGCAAATAAATAAAAAACATGTGACCTAAACCTAAGTTAGATAGAAAGGGTGAATTCCTAAGTGCTTAGGCCTTCAGCTAAGGAAACATTTCCCCATGATGTTGCCCTTAATATGCTATGGTAATGGAGATATTTATCATAGTCTTCATCAATCAAATATAACACCAAGTCAAAGTTCCTAAATTATGAATTATGCAAAACTAAAATAATAAAATTGATACAAATGATTTATAGACTTGCACTAGATTTGGCTAATTCAATTTATTAGAGAATAAGTTCTGTTTAAAACCTTAATTAAAAGGTTGGATTAAGAGGAACCAAAGAAAAATCCATTCATTAGGGATTTTCACACACCAAAATCACACTCCACTTGAGCCAAAATAAAATTGAATAAAACTTAAAATATAGGTCAAGAAAAAAATCTTGGAAAAATCCAGTGCAAAACATAGACATTTTGGAAATAGTTTACTTAGAATCTCAAAATATTTAAATTTAAATTTAATAATATAATAATTAAAGGCTAAATAAAAAATGTTTGAAATTATTTAAAATCAATATAACATTTTTCAGTTAATTTTAATTTTAAATGAGATAGAATTTTATTTTTAGGAAAATAAGGCTTTATTTACAAAATTTGGCCATGGATTTAATTTTCTATAATTTTTTTGAAGTTTTTTCACTTAAAACTATTTAAATTAGTTAAAATAGTTAAATTTTGAAAATGGCAGCAGTAGTGGCACATGTGGCATTCTTTTGTTGAATGGATCAAATTGCGGTGGTGGTGACAGCGTAATTATTGCAAATGATTGAAAAATAGCAGCGCCACACATTTTTCACTTATACGTGTCAGCAAGCTCTAGCCATTGTCAGATCCTCTATTGTTTGTAATGAATGACTTAGATGTTGTCGAATTGAAAAATAAAATGGCAGTATCAATCATGTAGTTTGGATTAACTGCAGAACAATAAAATATGGGTTGTTGAATGCGAGATCAATGGTCCATATTTTGAACACATGCATGGACTACAGGTCCGAGCTTTAAAAATTGAAAATCAAACTATTCTTCAAAAATAATAAACCAAATTAAATGAAATTTTAAAAAGAGATAGTCGATGTGAAGAGCATTCATGGGGAAATGATTTTAAGGTATAAAATATGCTTATTGAAATGTTAATTAGCCCTATCTTTTACAAGCTAAGTTTAGTGCTTTATTGTGATTTATTGATTGGATTTAGATATTCTTGGGCTTGTTGAGCTTGTAGATTGTCCAATTATCATTCTCTAAAAGAAATTAATGGTTGAAATTGTCTAGATCGCCTTCAATAAGGTCTAGATGGATTGGATGCCACCTTTCACTGAAATCTTATGGCTGACGACCTTAGACCTATGGTTTTTTACTGGAGAAGGGTAGGGAGAGGCCTAAGGAATTAAAACAAAATGGGATGGGGGATATATGAGCTATGGGAAATGAGGTAGATTAAATGGGTTGAAATGAGGTCTCTTCATTGTCATAAGCCCTAGGGTTTAGATTTGATGGCCCTAATTGATCAGAGATTTTGGCCTGATGAGTACAAGTGCCCCAAGCCATTGGAGGGGCTGGGAAAATCCTAGGTTGAGCTGGTTTACCATTGGATGGTTCATGGGAGGGGTACCACATTTTCCATTTTGGTTTAAAAATGGGTTAGGCTTGATTAGGGGAGCTCTAACAGAATTTTGAGCTTTATTTAGAAAGCTGGGAGTAGGAGGTTTGAGGAGGGCTCAAGTTCTAAAGAGGATTTGACCATTTGATTGAATTTGGATTGTCCATACCAATTTCAATAAAATGAATGGTTGTAGTTGACTTGGATATGAATGAAGTTTGGATTGAGGACTGAGTTGAATGTTGATAAAGGATTGGATTAGAACTTGATTAGGATCTTGATAGTTGACAAGTGGATGATTATCAACCATTAGACCACCAAGCGGGAGTCCAAACAGGTCTTGATGACCTCATACAAAAATGAGGTCAATAATATAATAAATGTACAAAATCATGCAAAAAAAAAGATAATTATAACTCTAATATATAACTATTGTAACTCTCATCTATATTGTCTCTACCTCATTTTAAATCTCTAATTTGATGAATTTTGATTATGGCATTCATTGCTCGAGTTATGATTACTGCCCAAGCATTTAAATGTTCCACATTCACACATCACATCTATATCATGACTCTCTTGTGTGCATCTGTAGTTTATTTGTACTAAATCTTGCACAAAGATTGATTAGTCCAAAGGACATTATCTCAGTCAAATTATATTTGTTATCATCAAATGTCTATGATATAGCTTAAAGCTCATTGAGTTAATAATTAGAGCACTCATGATTTTAAATTTAGTTTCAAAATTTTTTTAATATACATAGTGCATCAAAATTCATGTTCATTAAGTAAAATTTATTGAGACATATTAATTATCCTTATTTTTGAAAGTCAAATTCTATCTCATCCAAAAATATATATTTAGTCTTTGAAAAGATCCATTATCCAATATGTATAATAATTTGAAAAAAAATATATGAGTTGCGATCACTACCTTGAGGCCTATGTGGACCTTCCATTGAGGTCATGAACCAAATAGATTTTTTAAAATTTTGATGAAGTAAGCACATTAATTAGAGCATAAAGTAAAGAAAAAATTTGCTCTGAATTCTCTAAATTTGTTTAATTATGGAGGCCTCATTGAGCTTCAAAAATGCCGAAATTAAGTTTGAAATATGATGTAAATATTTAAATGTTTTACAGCACTTAGATGTTAGAATGGGTTCAAATTTAGAGGGTTGACCCAAAGGAAATTCCTAATCAATATGCAAATGACATATCACAAATCAGAGGTCATTTTACTTAATATCAAGGTGACTTAAAAATCATCTAGAAAGGGTTTTAGGACTTGGGCCCTTAATCCTGATTTTTTTGTCTGGAATTATAGATTTAAACTGGATTTTGGTTTTGATTGATTGAATTTGGATTGTCCATACCAATTTCAATAAAATGAATGGCTGTAGTTGACTTGGATATGGTTGAAGTTTGGATTGAGGACTGGATTGAAAGTTGATTAAGGATTGGATTGGAACTTGATTAAAATATTGATGGTTGACAAGTGGATGATTATCAACCATTAGACCACCAAGAGGGAGTCCAGACAGGTCTGGATGACCTCATACATAAATGAGGTCAATACTGGAACAAATGTACAAAACCACGCAAAAAAAAAAAGATAATTATAACTCTAATATATTTCTATTGTAACTCTCATCTAGATTATCTCTACCTCGTTTTAAATCTCTAATTTAATGAATTTTGATTATGGCATTCATTGCTCCAGTTATGATTACTGCCCAAGCATTTAAATGTTCCACATTCACACATCACATCTATATCATGATTCTCTTGTGTGCACCTGTAGTTTATTTGTACTAAATCTTGCATAAAGATTGATTAGTCCAAAGGACATTATCTCAGTCAAATTAAATTTGTTTTCATCAAATGTCTATGATATAGCTTAAAGCTCATTGAGTTAATAATTAGAGCACACATGATTTTAAATTTAGTTTCGAAAATTTTTAATATACATAATGCATCAAAATTCATGTTCATTAAGTAAAATTTATTGAGACATATTAATTATCCTTATTTTTTAAAGTCAAATTCTATCTCATCCAAAAATATATATTTAGTCTTTGAAAAAATCCATTATCCAATATGTATAATAATTTGAAAAAAAGAATTATGAGTTGCGATCACTACTTTGAGGCCAATGTGGACCTTCCATTGAGGTCATGAACTAAATATGTTTTTTAAAATTAATTTTTTTAAAATTTTGATGAACTAAGCACATTAATTAGAGCAAAAAGTAAAGAAAAATTTTTCTCTGAATTCTCTAAATTTTTTTAATTATGGAGGCCTCATTGAGTTTAAATTATGCCGAAATTAAGTTTGAAATTTGATGTAAATATTTAAAAGTTTTACAGCATTTGGTTGTCAGATTGGTTTCAAATTTAGAGGGTTGACCCTAAGAAAATTCCTAATCAATATGCAACTGACATATCACAAATCAGAGGTCATTTTACTTAATATCAAAGTGACTTAAAAATCACCTAGAAAGGGTTTCAGGACTTGGGCCCTTAATCCTGATTTTTTAGTCTGGAATTCTAGATTTAAACTGGATTTTGGTTTTGATTGATTGAATTTGGATTGTCCATACCAATTTCAAGAAAATGAATGGTTGTAGTTGAATTGGATATGGTTGAAGTTTGGATTGAGGACTGGGTTGAAAGTTGATTAAGGATTGGATTAAAACTTGATTAGGATCTTGATGGTTGACAAGTGGATGATTATCAATCATTAGACCACCAAGCGGGAGTCCAGACAGGTCTTGATGACCTCATACATAAATGAGGTCAATAATGGAACAAATGTACAAAATCATGCAAAAAAAAGATAATCATAACTTTAATATATGTCTATTGTAACCCTCATCTGGATTGTACTACCTCATTTTAAATCTCTAATTTGATGAATTTTGATTATGACATTCATTGCTCGAGTTATGAATACTGCCAATGCATTTAAATGTTCCACATTCACACATCACATCTATATCACGACTCTCTTGTGTGCACCTGCAGTTTATTTGTACTAAATCTTGCATAAAGATTGATTAGTCCAAAAGACATTATCTCAGTCAAATTATATCCGTTATCATCAAATGTTTATGATATAGCTTAAAGCACATTGAGTTGATAATTGGAGCACACATGATTTTAAATTTAGTTTAAAAATTTTACATATACATATTGCATCAAAATTCATGTTCATTAAGTAAAATTTATTGAGACATTAATTATCCTTATTTTTTAAAGTCAATTTCTATCTCATCCAAAAATATATATATTTAGTCTTTGAAAACATCCATTAGCCAATATGTATAATAATTTGAAAAAAAGAATTATGAGTTGCGATCACTACCATGAGGCCAATGTGGACTTTCCATTGAGGTCATGAACCAAATAGATTTTTTAAAATTTTGATGAAGTAAGCACATTAATTAGAGCAAAATGTAAAGATAAAATTTGCTCTTAATTCTCTAAATTTGCTTACTTATGGAGGCCTCGTTGAGCTTCAAAAATGCCGAAATTAAGTTTGAAATAATGAAAATGATGAAATAAACATTTTCGAGCCCAAAATTGATCGTGCTGGCCAACCAACCACTAGACACCTTTAACTATCAAGTGTGCACGTACACACGTAGGTGTGCACACCCATGCGTGTAGGTATACCCACAGGCATGTGCACGTGCAATAGGGCATGTGCACTCGTTCAAACAAGCATGAGTATAGGCATGAGCTTAGTCGCATGTGGAGGCATTCACACTTGCATGCTTGAGCTCTCATGTGCTGCTATAGTAATCTTGCATCTTTTTGTCCTAAAAATATTCTTAATATATAAAAATATGCTTTAAATAGTTAAACAACTAAATATTTGGCAAAAATATCTTTTATTTTTAATCTGTTAAAATTTTATAACTTATTTTTTTTCCCTTTTCAAATATAAATAACTCCCCACCCCCTACGGATGAGGGAAAGTCTCACACCTCATTCGTAAGTTCTTTATTCCATCTCACATAGTAATAGCATTTATAAAATTATCTCATCCAAAATGATGTTGAATTGTACTATTAATTATTTAACTAAAGATTTTATTTTTTAATTCATTAATTACAAATGTGTTTCATTAAGCGTTATTCTCTTGTATATAACATTTATATTGATTGTATGCTAGAAATTTTACAATGATAGAATGAGAGCTTTGCATCTTAACGTTACATAAAAATCTAGCACATACAAAAATAAAAGAAAAAAATGTATATGACAAAAAAAAATTCCATGAGAACCCCGAAAAGGATAAAAACGATAGTTGAAATAATCAACTATATGCTTAGAGTAACAAAAGTCTACACTTTCTCACAATTTGAGAAGACGGGAATATAAAGTTGGGATCAAGTGTTAGGTTAATTATAGTTGTAGTAGAGATTGTGAGAGTAGTGGAGGAATGAAGACAACTAAAGAACGATGCCAGCTAGATAACCTTAGTCAGAGGTTGGGGGTTAGATGATAATAGTTGGATGGTGGGGAATAAACTATGATAGTCGGGTGGCATGGCCAAACAGTGAGGGTCAAGTGATAGTGGTCAGATCAATGTCTATTGGTGATCATATCAAACGTTAGGTAAAGCTCTAAAGTTTTTCAAATCCCTAAACTCTCTCTAATCTCAAGTCTTTATTTGTCTCTTGCAAAGAATGGGGCTTTATTTATGATTTTTTATATTAGCATTTGATAAATTCAGTTAAAATTTCATAAAACTCCATCAAAAGTCATATATTGATTTTTTATCATATTACATTTATTCACCAATTAAGTTCCTTAAAAACCTTAGAATTAAATGATCTTAAGCTTGTTGACTTTTTCTCATTGAGCTGCGTGATTTGATAGTAACCATGCAAAATCTAGAGATTACTTGATCCCTCAATTATTCTTTTGAAGTTTCAAACTATATTTTAAGTGCTTACTTTGAGATTATTTTGACTTAGAACATACCATTATTTTGTATCGTTGGGTTCTTCTTGTTGAGGTGTTAAAATTGATTATAAGTTTAATGTAATCAGAGTTCGTATAATCTTAAGTTTAATTCCGAGAGTTTTAAATATAAAATAATGAATCAAGATTCACAATGATCATGCAAAATTATTAAAGACATCAATATTTAATGTTTAATGTCATTTATTGACTATATTATACATACTTATTGAAAGTGCTTTAATGCCTCTTGAAAGTTCGTCAGGGATGTTAAGCCCTTGTGAACTAGCCCGAGGTTAACCAAGAGGGGGGGGGGATGAATTGGTGTTTGAAAATTTCCTTAAACAAAATCACAAACACAACCAAAACCAACAATCACCACAAAAATTAAAGTGCAAAAATTAAACGCGAAAAATGCAATAAGAAAGAACACACCATATTTTATAATGGTTCGGTCAACATGACCTACGTCCACTCTCTGGAGTCTCTCCTCTGGGTATTGCATTAAACACAATATCTTGCCCCTATAGCAAGGCGGAGAATCCCATATAAAAACTCCTTTCCACCAACCCCGATGAGGCAGAGAATCCAACTCCTTTTGCTTCTTCCTGAAGCAGGCAAAGAACCCAACTCCTTTTGCTTCCTCCTGAAATCGGCAGAGAACCTAATTCCTTGTGCTCCTCCTGAAGAAAATAGAGAATATTGATCAGTGTCTGAAGTAGACCTCTCTCAAACCTCCAAGGAACTAGGTACGATGACCGGAGAAGATGACTTGGATCCTTGCTTGGAGCAAACTTTATGAAATCCCTCACAAACTCCCCCTCATAAGATCCTCTCTCTCTCTCTTTCCCTTGCTCTCCCTCTCCTCTTGGCTCTCTCAGGTCAGGACAACAACAAAAGATCTCGTCTTGAGAAAATAAGAGATCTTAAGTAGAAGGGCTTCAAATTTGTCCTAATTTGCAACTAATCATCAAATATCGTCCAGAACGATAGACCGATCGTCCTGTACTATCAGTTCAAATTCAACTCAGTCAGCTATGATGATTTGGGAGAGTCTGGATGATTAGAAGGTTTTTTTGTTCAGATCGTCTAGGATGATAGGATATCGTCCTGTATGATTAGTTCAAGTCGTCAAATATCGTCCAGACCATAGCCCTGGATGGATGTCTGGATGATGGAAAAATAATTAGATCGTCCGGGCCGATTAGTACAAAATAATGAATATCATCCAAAACATCGCCCTGGATGCATGTCTGGATGATGAAAAAATAACTGATCATCCAGTACGATTTTGGATCGTTCCAGACCATTAGTTCAAATTGATATATATCGTCTAGAGCATCATTCTGGTCCTCCAACTAGAACCTTAAGTTTGTTTAACTGATCATCCCGGACGATCCTGCGATCATCCTGGACGATATGATCAAGCAATCAAACCATAATTAATTTCCTTAATTATCATATTAATTTAGGAATAATTACACTGCATCGTCCAGGATGATGTCCAAAAATAAAAGATTCCTAAATAGATCTGGTTGCTAATTATTTCTGATTTGAGCATATCGTCATGTATGATGCTAATATCGTACAAGACGATTTTCTTAATTTCGGCTGCCTTAATCAGGATGCCCTAATTATGGTTTCTATTTTTAACTGATCGTCCAAGATGATTTTTGTATTGTTCCAGACGATGTGATCAAAAATAGAAAACTCTAAAACAGTCAAAATTTTTCAGCCAAGTGTGTGTGTGCAATGTTACTTAGCATTAGGACCTATATTGTTACAATGGACTCAAGAAAAGGTTAAAAGAAACTTGACGTATATTACAAACTGGCTCAATCATAATCTACCTAATCTTGAGCTGGTTTGATTTGCAATTTGATCTTGTGGACCTGAAACGTTAATATGCAAAGGCAGTCGTAGAAAAACAGAGGTAACAGAAATTTTTGCTATCATCAAAATTATAATTCTTGAATCCAGATTCGCAACACTTATAACAATAAAATAAAATCAATCAATAATAAATATTCAATATAAACTATTTTCAGGGTATTATCCCCAACATTAATAAAAATAAGAAGCTATATTGTTTGTTGTCTAAAATTTTGAATAATGAGCAAATAATATAAAACAGATATTAAATACAAATTTTGTCACTAAATTTGCTATGAATTTTAAACATTTTGCATATTCATAAAAATTTTTTTACAGCACAAATTGCTTTGCAATTTCGAATTGTCATAAGAAATAAATTTATTTTCAAAATTTAAATAAGAAAAATATAATTGAAACAAATGATTATAACGGAATTGAAAATAACGAATAGACCAAAAAAAAAGGAGGAATCACCTCCTAAAAACCTTTTTTTATTTTAAAAAGGATGGGGGCATTCCGAGAATTGAACTCGGGACCTCTGGCACCCTAAGCGAGAATCATACCACTAGACCAAATGCCCTATTTATTTCTTAATTATTTAGAATTTATTAACAAATATAAATAAGTAATTTAAAACAAAGTATTTTATTCCAATCGGTTGGATCAAAAGAAGTCAACGCTTTAAAGATTTTTTTTTTATTTTTTTTTTTTTGCTGGGGGCTAAATAAAATATTTAACAATGAAAATATAGAATATCACTCATTCATGGGAATCGATGATCATCGGAGCCAAGTCGAGCTTGAGCATCAAATTATTGTTTATGTATTTGATGCAACTAAAAGATTGGGCCAAAAAATATAAATATGATCAGAGCTTTTGTGTAAAATGTGTATCTTGAAGCAACTAAAAGATTAAGCTAAGGCATAATCTTTGTTTAGAATTTATTAGTTTGAGACAAAATAAGAACAAAATGATGTGAAATTTTATATATAAGATCCTACTCATCTTGGATGGAAAATGTGTACAAATCTATCTTAAAATCGTATGAATTTGTTGAATTGATTGGTTCATGAGTGAATTGATTGGTTAGCCCAATCTAATTGATCTCTTCTATCACATGCGTTTTGAGGCTATGCTTGAGAGAGAGAGAGATGGGGGCAAAATTAGCAACATTGGTTTTGATTTCATGAATTTTGCTTGAGTTAGGCCACTTAATGTGTTCATTGTTTTGCATAGTTCACATAAAGCATTATAATAAGAGGTTGCATTTCTAGGGAAGCTATTTTGACCCCTCTTTTGCAATTCCATTTTAAAAATTATCAAATTTTTTGATAGAAATGTGCATGATGAAAATAATTAACCAGAGAAAGAGAAGCAAAGCTATAGGGATGACATGAGATAAGATCTTCAACATTAGATCTATGTATTATGTCTTCACCAGGAGGGTGAAAAAGGATGTGACGGTACATTGCCATCACTTGGAGAGTGTAAAAGGCGACGGTTCTCTATTGCACTGGGTAGGTGGAAGAGAGTTTGTAAGAGCTTCTTTGCCTTGCTGTGGGGGCAAAAGGATGTTCACTATTATTTAGTGCAATACCTAGAGGAGTCTCCAGGGAGTGGATGTAAGTTAAGTTGTGTTGCGACTTAGTTTTCAAATCTATGCTTTTATATCATGTGAGTTTTTGATGATATCAAAATATTATTGTGTTGATTATTCTTTTCTTCTAACATGTATTGGAAAAGTATTGTTTATGTTGTTTGTGTGTACTAATATTTCAAGGAAATCATACTCGAGACTGCTGAAGACTTCGAGACAAATTAAATTATGGTTTATTATAATTGAAGTATGTACTTTTTCTATTTTTCTTGAGTCTAAGAGAGTGTGATTGTAATTGAGTAACCGTACACACACACACACTGGGGGAGTGAGTCAAAACTTTTATTTTTAAAACTAATTGTATTATACAATTGTTTAATCATACTGGATGATTTGACCTGTATATTCCCCCAGAAAGAGTTAATTGAATCATGCTTTAGAAATTTTTCTTGAACTGTTAGTACTGTACGAATATTGGTTCGTACATATATGTCTAGAGTATGAAATGGATACATACTAGTTTGTCCCAAACGAACTCACCATTTTCTAAACTGATCGTACTATACAAATGAGTTTCGTACAAATGACATCCAGAGTATGAAATGGGTATGTACCTATTTAACCCATATAAACAGGTAAATTTTTTGAACCAATCATATTATACGAAATAAATTTCATACATACAATGTCTAGAGTACGAAATAAGCTTGTCCATGTTTGTACCAAATGAAACTTGATTTGGTTAAATGATCATACTGTACAAAATGAAGTTCGTATAATATGCCGACCAAAGTATAAAACGCATTCGTGCATAACAAACTTGTTCATTTTTTAATAATTCGTATAGTATGATGTCAGTTCGTACTTACGACTAATAGAGTACAAAAATAAGTTCATACTAGGATTTTAGAACTGTTTGTACGTACGAAATATGATCGTACTATACAATCCAAGATGATCAAATTGAAATTTTCAATTTTCGGGATGATTTTTCTTATCATTTCTATATAAGGTCCTAAAAACTAACTGCCTACAGAACTCCTACTGCGAATTTCTTTTGAAAATGCACTTAGAGAGTGTTTAGGAGAGTGTCTTGGGATTGGAGAGTGAGAGATCTCTTAAGAGGGATTTGTGAGGGGACTCACAAGGTTGCCCAACAGTAAGGATATCTTACTTGTTTTTCAAAGTTCTTCCCTACTTTCTTGAAGACTCTTGAAAGAAGATTTTTAAAAGAGATCTGGTACTCTTTTGATACTAGGAGAGTGTTAAAAAGATGACGGTACTCTACCGACACCATGAGGGTGTGAAAGGATGATTGTACTCTGCCGACACGAGGAGGGTGTGAAAGGACGATAGTTCTCTGCAACACTAGGAGGGTGTGAAAGGACAACAATTCTCTGTCGAAACGAGGAGAGTTTGAAAGGATGAAATTCTCTGTCGACATCAAGAGTGTGTGAAAGGATGCCGATTCTCTGTCATCATTGGGAGGGTGTGAAAGAACGACGGTTCTCTGCCGTCACCAGGAGGGTCTCTCTGCTGCACCGGGGTTTGGTGGAATATAGGTTATTATAAGGGTTTCTCCACCTTATTATAAAAGTAAAATGCGAGTAACTTTAGTATAGTGTAATACTTAAAGAGAAAATCTTCAAGGAGTGGATATAGGTCTTGTTGAACCGAACCACTATAAAATTTGATTTTTTTTTTCTTTCTTGTTTATTAATTTTCTTTTATGTAATTTACAATTTATGGTTGAAAAAATTATTTTGAGAAAATTTTTTATTGTGCCTAAAACTTAAATTAGATTTCCAAAATTTTGAAGAGAGTTTTTAAATTACCAATTCACCCCTCTCTTAGTTAGCCTTGAGACAAATTTAATAGGTCTAACAATCTATTCGGACTTTCAAGTGGTATCAAAGCCTACTTTGAAAATTAAGGTTTAAACAACTTTTTGGAAATGATCATACCTACTTTTGGAAATTGTAACACATCCAAAGGATATTCGATCATTAGACCACCATTGTTTGATAACATCCCTTTCAATTTTTAAAAAACACGTACGTCTACTTTTCGTCAATTGCTTGATTATCACATGTGAATTTTAGTACAAGAAGGCTACACTAAACTAACTAGACTTATATATGGCATTATAACTGAAACACCTTTTACTAATTTGACAATAGAGGAAAAAGAATTAGCTTAATTAAATGCTAAATGTTTAAACAACTTTTTATGTGCACTTAAGTTTGAAGACTATATACATGTCTCAACTTGTATAACTAGAAAAAAAATTGGGATAGACTTTGTATCACTTATAAAGGAACTAATGAAGTGAAATAGTCTAGATTGAACATTCTATTATATGATTATAAATTTTTTTGCATAAAATCAAAAGAATCAATCACTGACATGTGTACTCATTTTATACAGATAATCACTTCATTGCATGCATTAGGTCTTTGAGAAAGTCAATAAAATTCTTCGTTGTTTGCCTACTGTATATGATGCAAAGATAATTGCAATAACTGAATCAGAAGACTTAAATGTTTATTCTATTGACAATCTGCTTCGATCAGTTATTACTTACAAGCAAGGAGTGACTCAAAGACATATTGATGTAGGTGATAAGCGGAATGAGAAGAACATTGCATTGAAAGTGAATGACTCGGAAAGTGACCAATCTCAGCCTAAAGATGAAGATGAAATTGCCTTAATGACAATACAATTAAGAAGTTTTCTTAAGAGGAAGCAAATGAGACGTTAGCAATGGAATAAAGGTAAGTTCCACAAAAATGCTAAAGCTTTTAATGAAGTAATTTACTATGAATGCAGAAAGTCTAGATATATTAAATCTGATTGCCCAAATCTCAAAGCTAATCCTAACAAGGAGAATGTTGAGAAGAAAATCAATATAAGGAAGGGCAAGAAGAGATTGCAAAAAGCATTTTGAGCAGACTCAGCTTCAGATTCCTCAGAAACAAAAATAGAAGAGAAAGTCACAAGCTTGTGTTTAATTGTCGACAAGCCTTATCAGTCATATTAAGATGAGGTATGTGACTTAACCTATGATGAGTTATTTAATTTTTTTTGAAAAAATTCATAAAGCATATAAGAAACTCAAAAGTTACATGCTAATTTGAGCTTAGATTTTTTTTTATATTTATAAAAAGAGCATAAAATTCTTAGGAATGATTACATATTGATTGATAGAAACCACATGAAACTATTAAATGAATTTGATGATTTGAACAAAAAGCATGAATTATTAAAATCATCACATATTGAACTTGAAAATCATTTAAAAACATTTATGGATGAATCTGATCGTAGAGAGCACTATTTGAAAGTTAATAATATTGTATTAGAAAGTGCTAACTCATATTTTAAAATGAAATTGAAAACTCTTAAGGAAAACATAACACCCCCTATCCTTGAACAATTTTTCAATACTAATTAGAAGCCTAAAATTTCAAAATCTAGAAAAAAGACAATATAATACATATAAATTGGTAAATCCTTTTCCTAGAGTAAAATATTTTTCTTGTGAAATAATTAGTCATATTTCTCACACTTGTACTATTCATAGTAAATCATATCTAGTTTGGAGACATAACATACAAAAAACAGTACATATCAAACACGTATCTAGATTATTATTGCCAAAAGGTGAACCCAAACTTGTTTGGGTTCTCAAGTCAAACGTTTGATCATTTTGTAGAGTTGCTCCTACACAAGACCTCGCGAGAGCATTTGATACCTGGACAATATATGTTCCAAGCATACGATTGGAGACACGACATAATTCATATCGATGGAATCCAGGAATAGAGACAAGGTTACACTGGGGTATAATACCACAAGGAAAGTGGTAGGTACCGGTATGATTTGCAATAAGAATAATTTTTTTATTAAAAATGTTTTATTGGTAGCAGGCTTAAAGCATAGCTTGTTGAGTTTTAGTCAGTTATGTGATAAAGGTTATAGTGTAAATTTTTTTCCCACAAGCTGCATAATAAGTCATAAAGGAATTAATGTATTGCATAGAAATAGGGTAAATAACGTGTACATGATTGATTTAAATTTTGTTAAATCTTTTAATGTCTTTTGTCTCAAAATAATTACTGATGAATCATGATTATGACATAGGAAACTTTGTCACGCGAGCATGAAAAACCTTTAAAAGATTATCCAGAAAGATTTGGTTAGAGATATACCTAAACTAGACTTCATTAAGGATCACATGTGCGATGCATGTCAATTAGGAAAATAGGTGAAGTCATTCTTTCATTCCATTAAGGATCATAGAACTAGCAAATAATTGGAAGTCAATCATATGGATATTTTTGGACCGATTAGCACTATGAGTTTATGAGGTAAAGTTTTCGGATTTGTAATAATTGATGATTTTTTTAGATTCACCTGAGTTAAGTTTTTATTTCATAAGAGTGAACATTTGAGAAATTTAGAAGCTTTTCTACTTGAATCTAGAAGAAATTAGGGTGTGAGATTTTATCAATTCAAAGTGATCATGGAGGAGAATTACAAAAATTAAAAATTTGAAAATTTTTATAAAGAATATGAAATTGATCATAATTTTTCAGCACCTAGGACACCTCAGCATAATGGGGTTGTTAAAAGGAAGAACAAAATATTAATAGAAGCCGCTAGAGCCATATTGGCAGAATACTCACTTCTAAAATATTTTTGGGCTGAAGCGATTAGTACAGCTTATTATGTTATGAATAGGGTGAACAATAGATTCAAATTGAATAAGACAACATATGAACTTCTTAAGGGTAGAACACTTAATATTTCATATTTGCATATTTTTGGATGCAAGATATTCATTCACAATAATAGCAAAACTCCTTTAGGAATGCACTTAGAGAGTGTTTGGGAGAGTGTCTTGGGATTGGAGAGTGAGAGATTTCTTAAGAGGGATTTGTGAGGGAATTCACAAGGTTGCTAACAGTGAAGATCTCTTACTTATTCTTCAAAGTTCTTCCCTACTTTCTTGAAGACTCTTGAAAGAATATTTTTAAAGGAAATTTGGTACTCTTCCGACACTAGGAGAGTATGAATGGATAACGGTACTCTGCCGATACAAGGAGTGTGTGAAAGGATGACAGTTCTCTGCTGACGCAAGGAGGGTATGAAAAGACAATGGCTCTCTGCCGACACTAGGAGGATGTGAAAGGACGACGATTCTCTACTAACAATAGGATGGTATGAAAGGACGTCAGTTCTCTACCAGCACCAGGAGGGTGAGAAAGGATAATGGTTCTTTGACAACACTAGGAGGGTATGAAAGGACACTGGTTATCTGCCATCACTAGGAAGGGGAGAAAGGATGAAGGTACTCTGCTGCACCGGGATTTGGTGGAAGAGAGGTTATTATAAAGGCTTCTCCGCCTTGCTGTGAGAGCAAAAAGGAAAGTCACTTTAATAGAGTGCATTACCTGAAGAGGAAGTCTTTCGGGAGTGGACGTAGGTCTTGTTGGACCGAACCACTATAAAATTTGATGCTTTTTTTGTCTTTATTGTTTACGGATTTTATTTTCTGTAATTTACTGGTTGTGGTTGAAAATTTTATTTTGAGAAAATTTTTCATTGTTCTTAAAACTTAAATCGGTTTTCTAAAATTTTTAAGAGATTTTTTAAATTACCAATTCACTCTCTCCTCTTGATTAGCCTTGAGACAAATTTAATAGGTCTAACAACCTATTCGGACTTTCAAGTGGACCGAACCACTATAAAATTTGGTATTCTTACGTTGTTTTTAATTTTTCTATATTTTTATTTTCTGCATTTAAAATTTTTGTGGTTGAAAAAACCTTTGTGATAATCATTTCTAAAAATAACTGCATAGTACAGGATTAGTGATTTAATTTTCTTAAATATCTCAAAAGTTTTCAAAAATCTAAGAAAATTTGTTTTTTTAATAACCAATTCACCCCCCTAGTTAGCATTGGGACAGTTCTATAAGGTCTAACAACCTACACGAACATTCAAACCCAACCTTGATAACCTTCTAACTTCCTACATTGATCATTCTAAAATTAATCTTTTATAATTGATTAACCCAAGAAAACTAGAACACTTCTCACAATGCTCAATCATAGCTAATGCATAATTACATTCATAGATCCACCAAAATTCCTAGTGATAACCTCAAAGCATATAAATGATATCTTATCTAAGAAGAAATTACATTTGAAATATTTGATATACAATTAATACTCTTGAAAGCCCTCTAAGGTAAAGCTTAGCTCGATCATTTGGATAAATAAGGATGTTGTTGATGAACACAATCACAAGCTAATCGAGATATGTTCAAACCACATAAATCATGAAGTCCATGAAAGTGATGGGAGTGTTGATGAGCTCTAATGAGCTTACATGAAATTCATAATGGATCTAATAAGTACGAAATAAAGTCTTCACATTATGTTTTTTAATTTTCAAGTAATTATAGCTTAGTATCAATCTACCTTCAAGGATACTATGGCACCTTCAAATTGATCAAAGAGGCCATCAATCATCTGATATTTATTCTCCAGTCTCCTGCTTCCCTAAACGGTTGATATTAATCCATAAAATGTCTTCTTTCTTTTTAACAAATATAACTAAATTTCCCACCATTTACAAAAGCATTTAGCAGCTTAAATCTTTTATGGAGTAGTAACTATCTTTAAATCTTTTCAATCTCCATTTGCCAAAGAGCTCTAAATCTATGTTACACTCTAATTGCTCAACGGATCATAAATATACTAGATTGTCATAGAATGCATGGAACAAGTCAAGCACAAGCTGCACCTTAAGTCAAATTAATTCTCCTTCAAAAAACAAATAGAATATTATTTATAGGGTGATCAAATCAATTGCAAACTCTCAAGCCCTTGATGAGAAAAGTGGATCGTTGTATTAAATAGTCGACAACCAATATAGAACTTATCAAATAATCATAACATAAATCATTTAATATATCATGTTAATGTCAGGGCAGCCCTGGAAGTGACATGTTGTATGATTTAAAAACAACAAAAACTATACAAGTATCGCTACATCGATGCCTGAGTGCAATAATAAATAAGCAAGTGTTCCCACATCATAGAAGGATGCAACAAAGAAGCTACCCATGAAATAATAATTACAATAAAAACTTGGAATATAGATTCTTTTACCAACTAATTAATTTAATTAATAGATATTATGATTCATAGGAAGATAAATATTTTAAGTATTTAGAAAACTAAATGGGTTGGGGAAAGACTAAGAAGATTGATAGTTTTGGATTTAAACCATGATATTCAGATAGAATTTATACAATAAATGGTATATGTAAGGTGATAAAAATTAATAGAATTGGAGTTTCAATATTATTTTTAATGCTAGGATTATTAATATTATAAATATTTATACTAATCAAGTAGATTTGAATACATATTCTAAATTAAATTTTTGGCATAACTTAGAAGAATTAATACAAGGATATCTCTTGTAGAAAAAAAATTATTGAAAGAGATTTTAATAGATACGTTGGTAGAGTAAAAATTTTTAAAGGCATTCATGGTGGCTTGGGTTTAGAGTGACTAATGAAAAAATTAAGATCATATTAGATTTTGCTCTAACTTATGATTTTATAATTGCTAGTATGTTAAAAAAAAAAGATATGAGCATACCATTAATTATAAGAATGAACATATTAAAATTCAAAATTATAATTTTTTTTAAAGAAAAATAGATCATTTAGTTTACAAAGATTATAAAATAATTATTCTGAGTTAAAGTTTATATATTCAACATTGCTTATTACTTTTGAACATTAAGATGGAGTGGAATATAAAAAAATAAAGTAAAATATTATCTTAATATTAGATGAGGACATTTAAGGAATGGTAATAAAAAAAAAAATTAAGAGAAATTTAAGATCTCAAGATTTAGGTTGTTTATGAGGATGCTAATATTATATTAAAAAAAGTAACTAGTGATATAAAGAATATTGCAAAATATATATTTAGAATATTGAAAGAAAAAAAGAAATTAATAATAAAATAATTGGTGGTATTATAAAAATATGCAAGAAAAAAATAAAAATAAGAAGCATTGCCATAATACTAGTTTAGATATAAAAGGTCAAAAAACTGAAAAAAAAATATAAAGGAGCTCGTGGAAGTCTAAGAAAACAATTTAAGATGCAAAGAATTTAGCTTTTGGAAAATTATATAATATAATAAATACTAACAAGAGTAAAAGATGTATATATAAGTTATCCAAGCAATGATATGGATAAGGATCGAGTTCAAGTAAAATGCATTAAGAATGAATATCAAAAAGTATTTTTATTAGAAGAAAAATATTCTACAAGTGCATGATATATTCTGATAAAATTTTCAATGAAGATTAATAATTAATTTCAGTGACCTAAACATCCTAAATAAAAATAAATATTCTTATTTTTTTAATCGTATTAATAAAATTAAAATTGAATAGGCTCTTAAAAAATAAAATATTAAAAAATAGTTGTACTTGATGATACTCTAATAGAGGTGTAAAAATGCTTAGAAGATGAAGGAATTTCATGGATTACTAAACTTTTTAAAATTATTTTGAAGACCTAAAAAATAATAGATGAGTGAAGAAGTGTGTTGATTCTTATTTTTAAGAATAAAAGTAATGCATGGGAGTGTGCAAATTATAGATAAATTATACATTAAAATTATTAGAGATAGTGACTAAGCATATGATATGACATGATATTAATATTTCTCAAAATGAATTTGGATTCATGCCAGAGGCCTAATTGAAAGTTATATATTTGTTAAAGAGATTTGATGGAGAAGTACATAAAAAGTAAGGAAGATCTGCATATGATATTTATTAATTTAAAGAAAACTAATGATAAAATTTCAAGAAAAGTGCTATTGAGAATTCTAGAAAAGAAATGAGTTAATGATGCTTATATTTAAGTTATTAAGGATATGCATACAAGAATTGTTGCTTGTGTTCAAACACAATATGATTTGACCAAATATTATCTTGTTTCAATTGGATTACATTAAGGATTAACTTTAATTCCATATGTTTTCGCTTTATTCACGGATGTTCTTACTAAACATTTGTTAGAGGTTGTACCCTAATGTATACATTTTGTTTATGATATTCTTCTTATTGATAAGACAAGAGAGGGTGTTGAAAGAAAACTTGAATTACAGAAGGCAACCTTAGTCTAAAAATTTTTTCGTTCAACTTAATCTAAAGCCAAATACATGGAGTGTAATTTTAATACTAATAAATCTAGTCATGAGGTTGTGACATTGGGTGACCAAATCTTAAAAAAGAGTGCAAGTTTTAGATATTTAGGGTCTATTTTTCATAGCATTGGTGAAATAGATAGGGATACTATTAATATAATTAAAGTTGGTTGACTAAAGTGGAGGAATGCATTGGACCTACTGTGTGATAGAAAAGTATCTCTCAAACTAAAAAAAAAAAAAAATTTATATGATGATGATGATACCTTCAATACTTTATAGCTCAAAATGTTGTCCATTAAAAGAGAAGCACAAAATTTTCAAACATTTGAAACTGCAATACAACCCAATCTTCAACCGATTGGATTAGATGATTTTTACTCACTAATATATAGTGAAGAGCCAAATTTGGTGGCAGAAGCTACCGGACAAGCTGTCTGTTACACCTTATCCAGACAACATGGGTCGTGGAGGTCATGCTAGACCCTTCCAAGGAACTTCAAACAATAGTAATTTCACTTCCTTCAGTTCAAACTCTGGACATGAGGTGGCAATTCATCAAGAGGAGGTGGCAACTCTCTTTCCTAGATTGAATGCTAAATTTTCACTAAACCCGATCAATCCGATATAGTGTTGGCATAGTGCTGATTTTTCTTATGAAGCTAGTCCACAAGGTTTCATTTGCTAGTAAAGCTCAAGCTGCTACTCATTGGATACTTTAGGCACTATTTCACACCTCACTGCTAATGCAAATCAACTCTACAAAGTCAAATCGTATACAGAAAATCAGCTCTATTCTTTTCTATATGTACCTGATCTTTCTCATAACCTTCTTTCAGTAAACAAGCTTACCTCTACTAATTTATATTTTATTGCATTTGATGCTTCTGATTTTTTCTATCAAGGACGTACAAGATGAGCAAATTTCACCCTTCTCCAAGGTCTCGATCATCGCAGATTTTATAAAATGACTCCTCAGCAACCCCATCGTTCTAAAACTCAACTTTGATGTGGTTCAATCAACTTCTCACTTGCAGCAGAAAAGGTTAGGGCACCCATCTCTCTCAGTCAAGAGCAAGTTAAAATAAAACTCCTCCATTTCCAGTTCTCTATCCTGCAACATATTTCATTGTGATAGCCGCGCCACTTTAAATTCTTTATCTGTTCCCAAAGCAGCTACTGCAACTAGCTCGTATCACCTTCGTTGATTGCAAACCCGAAACCTGAAGCTGAAAACTATATTAAGCATGTTCACTACAACTACTTTTTCGGATCCAACCTGTTTTGCATTGAAGCTGTTAAGCAGGAAATTTGGGGAATAACCATGCCTAAGGAATTTGAGGCACTTCCTAATCCAAAGGACTTGGAGACTTTATCTCATTCAGCATAACAAAATATTTTGGCAAGTAAATAGACTAATAAAATAAAATCCAACTCCAACGGGACTATTCACAAATTACAAAGATAGAATTGCAGATCAAAGGTACAAACACAAATGTGAATTGGATTATTTTGATACAATTAGTTTGGTCGCAAAGTTACCTATTATTCGTATTTTGCTCGCTATTGCTACAACCTTCTAGTGGAAAATCTTCCACAAGATATTTAAAATGCGTTTCTTTATGTTAAACTCGCATTGTATATATGTCAAAATCTTTAAGGATTTCAAAATCCACAGTATTTAAAACACATTTGTTTATTAAAGAAGTTAATTTATGGACTTAAATAATCCGCAAGCCATTGGTTTGAAACTTTTTCCTCATTTATTGCAAAAATTATTTGGTGCAAATTCCAAACGTAGCTCTACGTCCGAACTCCAATAAAATGCCGCCACCTGTGGCCCGACCACCCCCATCATTTCTATTTATCATGTTATTTACAACTTACAGAACGACCCGACTCTGACCTGACGCAAAAAGTTACTTTTTACATAGAAGAAAATCGAGGCGTTTCAGTTTTTCAAAATCAACCGAGGGGTTTCAATTTCTCTTATTGCAGGCGCTCTTCATCTCCATATTTTTATGCAGAAACACAAGCCATGGCTAAGATCAGTTATTTGTTACTAGAATTAGAAGTATTTTTTCACTAGATATGTTGGTTCTATTTGTTCAATAAATGTCACGTTAGCATTTTAAGTTTAGAGTTTTTCTATACTCTATATCGGTGTGTACCAGTGCGTTTTGATGTCCATTATTAATTATTTGAAATGAAGAATTTCACAATACATTTCAGTGAAGATTTCTTCCATTTTTCTGCTCGTGTACCTTTCTTGCATGCTTCTGAGTACCTCTGTGTACCGCTTCTATGCAAATTTATGTACTACTGAGTACTGCTGGATACCGGATCTTGGTACCGATGGGTACCGCATCTGGGTATCGCTGGGTACCGCATTTTGTTCTTATCCACTACACCTAACTTTGCAGGGATATGTTCCAAAGATAAGTTTTCGTTGCAAAACTTCGACCTTCAAAGAAGTACGCGATTACTTGGTTGACACATTCGGCCAAGAATTTGTAGATAGACTGAGGCAACTAAAGGTACATCAATTTCTATTGATGCCCTGCTGCATTCAGAATGTTTCACAGGAATGTTCCGCTGGTATAAAAGTTGTTGTCATTGTAGGATATCAAGAAGCAGTACTTCATCATCAAGGAACAGAGATTAGCATTCACTACCGATGAAGTTGCTTAGATCGTAGGCTTGCTGAACAGAAGAAATCATTTCGAGTTGGGAAGTGCCCGAATCACCGAGAAATATGCAAATGATATAAAGGAGGTGCTAAGTCTAGACAGCTCCACTTCCCGAGCTTTTGAAGAAATTCATCATTTACTTATTATCCAACCTTCTCTTTCCTCTGCAAACACCAGCTAGGATCCTTAGTGTAGCCCGTAATGCAGATCAGTTTTTATCTTACAATTGACCATCATCCATTAAGGATTTCAAGTAGATGAGTTCAACGCATTGGTGGATTCTAAATTAAGGCCATTTTTTATTCGTTGGGGCAGTGATATCATGCATAGCGAAGTAGAGGCATCTAATTTATTTGATAACCTCAAAGATGTATAAATATGACATTCTTTTGAAGGAATAACTAGAGATGAGAAGACATTATTAAAGATTTCTCCCCCTCATACATTCCTCCAATTACAACTCACCAGGCACCAACCAGCCCTAATAGTCTCTTCACCTTGATACGTCATGCAAAAATTATCTTGACCGGGCATGAATCTCGAAGCAAAAAGCTAGCCAGAAACTTCAAAAATTAAATCTGGGATCATCTGAACTCCGATTTCAGCAAACTTATACTCGAACTGATCGTCTCGGAAAAACGAACCCAACGACACCAAATTCAACTCAATCTGAGCTTAAATCGAGCACCCGAAGCGTAAAATTTGAGTTGTCAAACGGTCTCCGATTTTGACGAGCTTATAGTCGAATCGAGCGGCTCGACGAGACGAATCCAACGAGCCCAAGATCGCCGAAT
Source organism: Dendrobium catenatum (assembly GCF_001605985.2). NCBI lineage: Eukaryota > Viridiplantae > Streptophyta > Magnoliopsida > Asparagales > Orchidaceae > Dendrobium > Dendrobium catenatum. Next base: position 244,044 of record NW_021319417.1, read on the forward strand.
TCCGACATCACGAAGGCATTCAAATGTCCAACGAACGGTGCACGATCGAAGAATCCAATATTAGCCGTCCATTCAACCAATCCCTATTTGCCCCTGATATCGCGCCTATTTACAAGTCATGCCACTCCAGAAAAACTATAAATAGAGCCCTCATTCTCCATAAGAAGGGACTCAAGCAAGAAGAGAGAAGAAGAAGAGAAGAGGAAGAGAAGGGAAAAGGAGAATCATCTCCTCATCGACCACCGCCGAAGTTCTTTCCGCCGCCTGAATACGCCGGAACTCTACGAGATATTCAGGAGAATGCCGGAATTCTACCCAACTTCCACGTGATGCTGAAATTCTTCCCAATTAATGACAGAGTTCCCTCCTGACGCCGAAACTCCGCCCAAGTGATGCCGGAGTTCTCCTCGTCCACCAACAGACGTCGGACTTCAACCCGACGCCGGACCTTCACTCTTCGCCAAGTTTCTACCCGACACCAGACTTCTACCAGTTATCGGACTTTCGCTCGACGTTTATTCGAAGATGGATTTCTTCCCATTATTAGACTTCTCCCTGACGCCGTCCTTCTGGCCTTCATCGTCAAACACAGTCCTTTCAACCTCCGTCGCCAGCCGACTACGGTTCTCCTGACTTATGTCGCCCGTCGACTACAGTCCTTCCGACCTCCGTCGCCAGCTGACTACGGTCCTCCTGACTTACGTCGCCCTCCGACTACAGTCCTTCCAATAAAGCGAATACGTCAACAGTGACTCTTTGTATTCCCAACATGTAATGTACTTCATATAATGTACATCAAACCCAAGGCCTTCCTCAAAGGAAGGGCTTCATTTGTAATCGACTATAATACTAGTGGATTCATTCAAACTAGGCTAGGCCCCGTGGTTTTTCCCCATTTTCAGGGGGTTTTCACATAAAAATATTGGTGTCTCATAAATGTTAGACCCCCTCTCTTATCTGAATGCGTGCCGGATTTTCGTACAACGTTGAGACAATAAACTTTATATTTCTCTACCGTCGCGAATACTCCTGGACACAACAGTTTGGCGCCGTCTGTGGGAACAAGGTTCCCGACTGTGGGGCAACCTTTGCTCCAATCTCAAAAGATCGCTCTTATCAAGATGCGGACTGGGGGGCAACTTCGACCCCAATTCTGGTCAAAAAGATCTTCCGATGATTTCTATATCAAGATGATATTTTAGGAAAATCACAGCAATAGTAAGGATACTTTCAATCAATTACAAGTTTTATACAGTCCCTTGCTGGACTTCTACTCCTTGGGCAAGGTCTTGATCTTGACCTCAAAAAGGCAGTAACGGTCTAAAGATAGACCTTTTTTATCTTTAATTCGGGATACACGCGGCGTTCGCCCCCTCCCAATCAAAGCAAAATCAATCCCAGGGGGATTCGATTCAATCTCTTCCATACAGGTTGACGTCGTCGAGCAAAGTGCTCTGACATACAACCTCGGATAGGTCTTACATCCTTAATGGATTCTCTCGACCTCTTCCATTCAGGTTAACGTCGTCGAGAAAAACCTCCGATATACAACCTCGGATAGGTCTCACATCCTTGGTGGATTCTCTCGACCTCTTCCACACAGGTTAGCGTCGTCGAGCAAAGGCTCCGACATACAACTTCGGATAGGTCTTACATCCTTGGTGGACTCTTTCGACCTCTTCCATACAGGTTAACATCATCTAGCAAAGGCTCAGACATACAACCTCGGATAGGCCTTACATCCTTGGTGGATTCTCGCAACCTCTTCTGTAGAGGTCAACATCATCGAGCAACACTCTGAGTGAACAAAATTCTCTCTATAAAGATTTTGTGAAACTGATTGATAAATTTATCACTCATATAAAGACTTAACTAGTCTAAAATACCCTCACAAAAATATGGGGAGCAATATATCAAAGCATGTTCTAAAAGATGCAATCGCAATTCAGCTTGCTCCGAAGGACAAGTTCTCAACTCCTTATTCAATGTCATTGGAGTTACATTGCAAAAGATGGTACATGAAGTTCATTTTTGCAAGAATCTGAAAGTAAAAGCATATTTGGCATTATCCGTACAAGTTACAATCATCAGGCAACAAACAAATTCAAAACAGTCAAATATCTTTAGTGGATTTAGTGACTTCTTCTCTACTGCATATCAGACATCTCCTGCAACTTCTTCTTCAAAGGAAGATTATAATTTGGTCTTCTTCAGGCCTCAACTTAGTTGATACTATAAGTGTGTCGCCAGAATACTCACGGCTTTGGCTCCTTAAATCAGGGATATCTGATGTCGGCAAACTTCCGTATGGATGCTTATTATCTTTGCAAAATGCAACTAGACCATCGTCATCATTGACTCTTTGTCAGATGTTCGTCGTCGGTTCTTTACTTCGTATAAGCCGTCATCGGCTTCTCGCTCGACTGCTACTTGCAATGCACGCTCGAACTCTCTCCTTTGGCTCTACACTCGATCGTTGACTGCTGATGGCCTTCAACTCGATCGTCCATCGCTGATGAACTTTCGCTCAAATGGCGTTGAAATTTGCCCAATCTGCTCATCACCTCTGGTTCTCCTCCCTGACATTATCACTGCAAGATCTTCTCAAATCACCCTCGCATACAAGCAACAATTGATCTCTTTCTATCACAGGTTGTCTATTTAGAAGATAGCCTCCCATCGCGACTCCTACACAAGAGAAGGGCACTGAAGCTTGATAGGGGAATGTCACCTATCTCCGACAGTGGAATGCCTCCAATGCAAGAAGAAGAGCACATCCACCTTAGCTAACAGAGGGCTTTGTGCCCTATCGATCATATCCTATTGATTCATATCTCAAGGATTTGATACCAATAAGGAACGCATCGGCTCTGGCCATAACCAGTATTTCGTGGTGCCATTTGGCGGCAAAACCACTCGGTTCAGAGGGCCCCGGGTCATAACCGTTTATCCTGCGGTGCCATTTGGCGGCAAACCGCCGGTCAGAGGACACGTACCACGTCTTTATTGGCATGAGACTGTTTGATAATGGATCCTAGTGATATTCTCAACCAGGCATTTGGCTCTTTGTGAGCTAAAGTAAATTTTAATTTGTCCACCCCGGCAAACTGTTGCGGAGGGTGGATGGATTTTGCTTTAAGTGTTGGGATGGATAGTTTCATTTTTAAATATTTTTGGGATTTTGATATTTTGTGGAGTTTGAAAGAATTTGAAATGTTTGGAATGGACCCCTCCGGTTGAGATTTGCATTCAACACGGCCATCATCGGGGTGTTTGGGGGCATTTTCATTTGTAACTTGAACCTTGTCGACTCTGTTTGGCTATAGACAGAGGATCGGGTTTCGTAGGTTTTGTGCCTTTATTTGAAAATTCTCTTGACTATAGACCTTGAAGGCCTAATATGAATGTATTAAAACAAAAATACTAGTCGTCACAACCGTGTATTTGTTTGAAGGTTCAAACCCTGTCGACTCCTATTGATCCGTATAGAATGATCGGGTTCGAACTAGAATTCACCTATTGACCCGCGCAGCATCCCTAGACGTCACATGTGTACCAATAACATATTCGTCGGGGCCCATGCGGGTGTAGATTGTATACCCTCTTTTAGTGTACCTAAGTGTGTACAAACTACAGTGTATGTGCGATGGTATTTTGGGATATTCGCGAAACGTCTTCTGTCCGCTTCCAAAAACGTCGCAGATCCGGTGGCGATGCTTGCTTGTGAACCCACTTTTATTTGCAAGAGGACAATGTATATTTACTCATGTTTAATATACACATCAACCTTCCTCATCTTTATATGGTTCATAAGATGTTCTTTTGCATATATTTGAATGATCACCACTTTTGACATCTTCATCTAGATCTTGTGCTCGTTGCTTCAAGGTTGATTCTTCGAAGTAAATTATGTTTGGAACTTTATTTAGTGACAATCTCTTGCTTGTAGGAGACTGAGATATTTGCTAGCAATTTGATTTACTGGTTGTAAAGGCATCTTGGCCTCTAGTAGATTGTAGGAACACTTCAATATTTGCTTATATATGAGTGTTGTTCATTCCCATTTAAGATTTGATTTGATTGAATGTGCGAGCCACCATATCACATTCAATTCCAAACTCCCTCGTAGTTCATTTGAGTTTGATCTTTTCTTTGATGTATCTTCTTTGAGTTGGATCGTTTTTGGTGATAGAGATGAAGAAGTTTCCTTCTATAAGACTCAAGTTATATATTTTTTTGTATGAGTTTGAGTCCAAATTCCATTCATGCCTGAGTTCAAAACTCAGTATGAGTCTTCTACACTCATTCAAGTTCTTCGTGTCGTAGTTTGACTTGAATTTTCATGGATCATCGATTTTCAATTGAGCATAGTTCATTATCAAAACCCACTTGATATTGCATGGTTTAAGTTCAATATCTTCAAGTTCCCATGCAATTAGCTCAAGTCTCACTAATTTATTTAAAATTGAGTTAGGTCTATGCTCAATTCAAGTTTGAATTAGTGTAGTTCTTTGTTCGGTTCAAGTTATCATGTTCTTGTCCACCTTGCAAGTCAAGTCAAGCTCAAATTCACTTGAGTTCAAGTTCAAATCAAGCTTGTATTTATTTTATTTAAGTTTGAGTTCTTTTATGTCGATTTGGTCCAATCAAGTTCACAAGTCCGCTGTTGACTTATCCAAGTCCTTGTTCAAATTCAAAAGTCCACTGTGGTCCGAGCTTGATTCAAGTTTGATTTCAGTCCAAATTAAGAAATTTTGACATTCATGACACACCGAGAAAGCTCATTTCGCGAACAGACGATGTTCGAGCAACTTCACACAATGTCGTTACATAGATCATTATTTTCGAACGCATTCACTTGAATTAATCGCAAGAGGGCCTTTGGTAAATTGAACATTTTGAATGCATCAATGCAATCTATTTCACAAATAAATAACAATCGAGTAATTTCACGTGATGTCAAGGCATTTCGAGCTGTTGATGGTCGACCGTCCTCATTACACTCACTTGCATTAATTGCAAGATGAATACAGAGTTCAACATAGTGCATTAATTAATTATAATTAGTCATCCACTATAGTGCCACAGACATCTTTTGAAGCACAGGCTCGACGAGACAAATCCAACGAGCCTAAGATCACGGAATTCCGACATCACGAAGACCTTCAAATCTCCAACGAACAATGCACGATCGAAGGATCCAATATCAGCCGTCCATTCAACCACTCCCTATTTGCCCCTGATATTGCGCCTATTTACAAGCCATGCCACTCCAGAAAAACTATAAATAGAGCTCTCATTCTCCATAAGAAGGGACTTAAGCAAGAAGAGAGAAGAAGAAAAGAAGAGGAAGATAAGGGAAAAGGAGAATCTCTCCTCCTCGACCACCGCCGGAGTTCTTTTCGCTGCTTGAATACGCCGGAACTCTGCGGGATATTCGAGAGAATGCCGGAATTCTGCCCAACTTCCACGCGATGCTGAAATTCTTCCCAATTAATGATAGAGTTCCCTCCTGACGCCGAAACTCTGCCCAAGTGATGCCGGAGTTCTCCTCGTCCACCAACATACATCGGACTTCAACCCGACACCGGACCATCACTCTTCGCCAAGTTTTTTCCCGACAACGGACTTCTACCGGTTATCGAACTTTCACTGGACGTTTTTTCGAAGATGAATTTATTCCCATTGTTAGACTTCTCCCTAACGCCGTCCTTCTGGCCTTTATCGTCAGACACAGTCCTTTCAACTTCCGTCGCCAGCCGACTACGGTTCTCCTGACTTACGTCGCCCGCCAACTACAGTCCTTTCGACCTCCGTCGCCAGCTGACTACGGTCCTCCTGACTTACGTCGCCCGCCGACTACAGTTCTTTCAATAAAGAGAATACGTCAACAGTGACTCTTTGTATTCCCAACATGTAATGTACTTCATATAATGTACATCAAACACAAGGCCTTCCTCAAAGGAAGGGCTTCATTTGTAATCGACTATAATACTAGTGGATTCATTCAAACTGGGCTAGACCCCGTGGTTTTTCCCCCTTTTCAGGGATTTTTCACGTAAAACTCTCGGTGTCTTATAAATGCTAGACCCTCTCTTTTATCTGATTGCGTGCTGAATTTTCATACAACGCTAAGACAATAAACTTTATATTTCTCTACCGCCGCGAATACTCCTGGAGGCAACACACCTTCCATCTCACCCTCTCATTTATTTCAAAAATTATTTGGTTCAAACTCCAGACGTAGTTCTATGTCAGAACTCAAAAAAAAATCTAAATTTCAAATAAAAAATGGTAAAACCTGTTCAAAATATTAAATTTACAGATAATAACTCCGACTTATCTTCTGTAGTTTGTTGCGGTAATTCTTCCCGCACATTTTGCGTCTCTTGCGTAACGACTTCCAAATCCTCGCAATATTCGACGTCCTCCAAACCAGTTTCCATCTTCATAGCTTCTTCATCTCTTTTCTTTCTCAGCTTTCTTCCGAGGAGAAAACATATCTCAAGTGATGAAAATAGTCCGCTGTCATCACAAACCATAGATATTGGGGCTTTTATTTTCAATTTTCATGTCTTGTCTGAGTCGGATCATCAGGCCGTGCGGGAAGCTGAAATTATAAAAAAAAAAAAAAACAACAACAACATTAAGCCTTTGTCCCACTACATGGGATCGGCTACACTATTGTGTCCTGTTAAAAGTCAAATTCTCGTTCAAATCTAATCTCTGTTAACAGAGAGTTTAATTCTCTGTTTTAGGGATTTGGCCGAAGAAGCACGCGAAGGGGAGAAGTTACCTTCACAACAAGCTTCTGTTGTTGCTTCCGACTAAATGTTGTGACTTCCGATTCGGTAGAAAGGGAAAGTCGGAGAAGGTGCGAAGTCGGACAACAATGGAGGAGGAGGTAAGCCGGTCTCTCCCTCTCTCTCTCTCTCTCTCTACTTGCGGTTACGGTGCGGTCGGGCAAGGATCGGAAGAAAGAGGAGGTGTCGGTCTACTGGAGTGGAGTCAGATTTGGCGTCGGGTCTGGAGATCGAAGAGGGTTCGGAAGATGGGGATGGGATTCCGGCGTCAGGTCTAGCGGCCGACGGGATTTGGTCGGAGATCGGTCGTGGATTCGGAAGCAGCGATGGAAGAGGTAGGAGCTTCGTCGGCTAGGGAAGAGAAGGGGCTTTGACGGGAGAGTAGAGAGGGGGTCGCTCGTGGGAGGAAGAGCGAATGGAAGAAGTGCCAGCCCCGAATGCTCTGTTTGGCTTGGTATTTAATGACGCTGAAGAGATGCTATCGAGGCGCTGCAGAGTCGCGGGATACCTGGGAAGCGATTCCGAACGGCGCCGAATCGGCGTAAATCTCGGCAGAATTCGAGGATCTAACGGGTAAGAGGCTTGTATGCAGGATTTCTACTTTCAGTTTCTTCTCCCTTTTGTTCCTTTGGGCATTACATAAGGATCAACAATCCACTAGAGCATTCTCATCTCTGCAACACCTAACTTAATATTATGTTTCTCTTTTAATGGACAACACTCGGCACTATAAAACATAACAGGTCTCACCACCATCTTATAGAATTTTCCCTTAAGTTTGAGTGGGACTTTTCTATCACACAACAAGCCCGATGCATTCCTCCACTTCAACTATCCAACTTGAATTTGGTTGATAATATCCCATCTATTTCGTCATCACTATGAACAATAGATCCAAGATATCTAAAATGTGTAATATTATTAAAAGCTTGATCACCCAAAGTCACAATCCCTTTACTAGGTTTATTACTACTAAAATTACACTCCATATGTTCAGTTTTAGATTTACACAAGCGAAAACCTTAATACTTTAAGGTTGACCTCCATAATTCAAGTTTGCCTTCAACTCCCTCTCTAGTCTTATCAACAAGAAGAATATCACCAGCATAAAGTATATACCAATATACATCCTCTTGCAAATGTCTCATGAGAGAGAAGTTGGAGAAAACATGTTAAATATTTTTTCTTTTCATGAGCAGGCATGGATGAATGCAGACTTATTTCAACTCCAATCCCAACTAAAACTCAGCTGTAAGATGACTTAGTTAGGCTGCATCAAAATCCCCAACACTACGTCCATATGGTGGGTTCATTATAATTTTTAACAATTACTAGACCAGATTTAGCCTGCCCATAAAATAAACTTTGATTTGCTGCACCGAGCGGGCATGATTGAATGCAAACTTGTTTCAACTCCAATCCCAGCTAAAACTTAGTTGTAAGATGATTCAGTTAGGCTATATCAAAATCTCGAACACTAGACCAGATGGTGGATTCATTATAATATTTAACAATCACTAGACCAAATTTAGCCTACTTATTAGTAAGCAGCCAACGGTCAACCATTTTCTTCTTCTCAAACAACCACTTAGATGTGTCAAGGTACTTTGCATTTTGGGTTACCATTTAACACCAGTAATCCTACTCATCATAATTATTCTAGTTCCAATTGGACTGGAGACAACAGTGACTGAAAATCTACAATGGGTTATTACATTTCCTGAAAATACTTTAATTTCATGACAACTAAAAAAACTGAAGACTGTTGCTCGATCTTCAATTGAGGCAGATTACCGTGCATTAGCAACAACAACAATCAATATCACTTGATAAAGAAGATTTCCCCAAGATTTTAACTTTGCCAATATCAGAGCTTAATCTTATTTATTGCAACAATGTGTCAATTGTTGCAGTTGTCGCACTTGTCAATAATCTTATCATCTTTCATGCTGGTACAAAACATATTGAAATTAATTTTCATTTCATTCGGGATTGTATGTAAAACAAAGCTCACACAATTCTTCATGTCAACCCCAAAAATTAACTTGCTGATATTTTTACAAAAGTTTTACCAATCAATTGATTTCTACATGCAAAAAGTTAATGATTTATGAGAATTCCATCAACTTGCACGGCAGTGATAAGCAACCTTATGATAAGCAATCAAAAGCTAAGAAGAGTAGCTACAATTCTTATGCAGTGTCTCCACTACAGTTTTCTGTAACACACTTTATCTGCTGTTATTCCTAAACATTGAAGGTTCTCAGCCCTCCGATTGTAACTGTCTTAGCAACTCTTGCTAGCGGCTCTACTATATTTATTCGAAGCATTTTACATAAATGAGAAGTCCGAGAATACAATATTTCCATACTATCTTCTACCTTGTTAGTTCTCAGTTTTCTGCTTGCAGCTATTAGTTATGTATTTGCTCTGTCAATAATATACCCTTGAAATTCCAAATATATATATACTTTTGAATTTCAAAATATATACTTTTATTATTTTGTGAAGATATTAAAAACAAAAGGCTCTGATAATTGATAGGTGCTCTCCTTTCTCACATACTGTAAGCAAATTTATTAGCTGAGTTCAAGCATCGGAAGTTCAAAAGCAAGTAATAAAACTCAAAATTGCACAATAAGCAAAAGGTCAGCGAAAGTGTAAAGAGAAATTACCAAACCTAAAATGATTTTGGCTGAAATGAGAAAATGTTTTCATTCTGAAAGCTTAATCATACTTTCAGGAAAACAAACCAATTTCTTTCTAGACCCTAACTATAAATTGTATGTAGTGAACAGGCTTTGAAGAAGATAGTGTATATGGCATATACTGTATTAAATGAATGAAGTCCTTCCTCCTCTTCTGCTGTGTCGATCATAAATTGTACTGAACTTTTCAACCAGTTCGTTCATGGTGCTGCAGAAATCAATATCCTATTAAACACTGGAGAGGTGAAGTTATATGAAAAAAATTTGATACAGATATCCTAATAAAATTTTTTTCAAAATGAAATTAAAATTTGCCACTTGGCAATTTTAATATATATTACATAAAATATTTATTATGTTGATTATATATAAATATCTTAATTTTTTATTACTCTATCATATTTTTCACAGCAACTTTCTTCATTATGTTTGAATTTGTCTTAAAAAAAAAATTCATATATAGTGCCGCATCAAATTTTTAAGCCCATTATGATCAAAATTTGATTAGGATATCCTGATACAATTTTTTTATCAAGTTTCATTTGCAGTTTCTTAATGACAACAGACCAATTTAAAAAGAAAATTAAAAAGCTTCATATATGCACAATAAAAATTAAAGAATGGTTAAGAAAATATCATAACTGAAATAAACTTTACCCACTATTCAAGTGACCACTATCTGCTTAAGAAAATATAATAGACTGAAATCCTTATAATTTTTCACAGATGATCATTGGCATAGCATTATCATCAATGGAAATCAACTTCAACATTTCATTTAACATCCCTAGCAGCATGCCTTGAAATTTTCTTTTATATTTTAAAGTTACTGTAATATAGAAAGAAATAAGGCATACCTTGCACAATTGGTAAACATGGCAAGGTAGGTCATAAGAAGTGTGTCATTGAATTCCTGAAAAAGAAACGACATGAAGGATTACTGGCAACTAAATTTAGTAAACATATGAAAACCTGGAGTTTATAAGTAGACACTGTCTATGTGCCAACAAATTTTTTTATTTAAACAAATTTCTTATTTTTTTATTCAAGTCCATTTATTAAGCATGCAATAGACTTCCCTTAAAGTTAAAATTTCTAAGAGCCAAAAGCACCAGCTAAACCAAAGGGAAATGGTACACTCACCATCAAGAAATCATCCTGAAATTTTTCTGATTCCATGGCTGGCAGCCTTCTTAGTAGACTTGAGACTTGCCTGAGTAATGAATTCTCAAGGGGCACATCACCTGAATGTTCATCAAAACTAAGCAATATATGAAAATGAGGAAGAATGTATGTAGGAGAAATAAAAAACTCAAAGCAAAAGAGTATGTTGCTCAACACACGCTAGTGAAAAAGCTTATATTCGGTAAATCAATGAATCATTACGTAATGAATGCTGAAAAACTTCCGGATCCCCTTACTAAAATAGAAGGGGTTGGGAATGATTGAGACGTTACGCCAAACTAAATATGAAAAAGAACGATAAAGATTTTGTTTGTCTAATATAATATAACATGTTACTGAAAATATTGTGGGCACTAAGAAAAGCTCCCAGATATCAACATAAGAAACTTGGATTTTCTCGTGAGACAATGTAACATCTATATGATCAGATTGCACCCTAAAAACAGGTTTTTTATTATTCTTGGTATAGAAACTTCTTAAGGATGAAGCCCCTCACAATTAATTAATTTTAGCAATTAAGAATGCACTCCAGATCATGAAGGTCACATCATCTCTACACTTTATAAAAGTACTCATATCCGAAAATGACACTCATACATGTAGCGCTATGTTATTTCAACCTAAAAAGGACATGGATGTGGGGGTGGGTGGTACGCCTTGTCAAGGTGGGTGGTACGCCTTGTCAAGTTTACCGTTATCATATCATCCAGGACCCTCATCAAAGAGTAAAGAAGTTTAGATTGCGAAATTTGGTACGAAGTTAAAGAGTTCTGCTACAACAATTGGTATTAGGTAAGGAAATTTGCTGTGATGATTGGAATTTAATTAGATCATGCGTAAGATAACGCCACACACATGACTTCAACGGCAGGCTTTACTTTGCCTTATTGACAGAAGGCATGTCGCATTAGGTACATCAGCTGGCTCAAAGGCTCGAAGTATGACTAGATGTAGTTCAAATGACTGGCCATGAAGAAAGTAGATCAAAGGAATAAAATGTCTAATTCATTTTAATATCAATGAACTATAGTTTGTCCTAAAAAGAGAAACTCTAGACTTGTATGATTTGTTTCATATCGCGAAAAAGCATCAAAATTGTCCATTGACTATTTATGAATGACCAAAATGGTCCCGAACTATATTAAAAAAATATTTTTATCCCTCAAGTCTTTAAAAATCAATCAAAATAATCTCATGGTAGAACTATTTTAATTTCTCTTTAAGGAGTTGAGGAACGAATCATTTAATATATTTGGGACTATTTTTGTGAAACCTGAAAACTATCGTTCGGATGCGCCGCACGTATTTCGATGCGCCGCGATGAATTTAGGCGAAATTTTCAAGTCGTCGGAATTCAACGAAATAAATTTTATTAAATTCTACGTGAAATTTCGATTGAAATGGCATAAATAACGTATACCAAAATTCGCACGGTTTGGAAATTAAAAATTGCCCGAAGAAGTTTTAAGTAATTTTTAACCCTTTTTCCCCTTTTTACCCTTCATGAGCTAGTAGAGAAAAAATTGGGAAGAGGGGCACATGCATAATTTGGCTCTTACCTAATTTCCCTAAAGCCCCATCCGCCTAAGGGACCGAACATTTCGGTCCCTTGGCTCGTTCGTTCGGCCACACGTGAGAGGAGGAAGAGAGGGCGACGGCTTGGACTTGGCGAGTGGCGGCCAGCGGGTTTCCGGCGGCGGTTTAGAGCGGAAATCGAAGAAAAAGGTTGAAGAAGAGGAAATGTAAGATTTAAAATTCAAAATCTTGTTCATTTCACTTAGATTTTCATGAACCAAATATTTAGGATTTTGCTTTTGATGGGGTTTTCTTTAGAAAAGTGTTAGGGCTTGTTTATGCCTATGTTTCCAAGTCATAAAAAATGAATTTTCTTAAAAAAAAAACTTAGGTTCCTAAATTAGGGTTTCTTTTAAAATGAGATTTTATTTAAGAATGTTATTAGGAGATGTTTAGAAGCATGTTTAAGCAAGAAATTGAATTTTGTTTCTATAGATTTTTGAAATTTTAAATTAGGGCCTTTCCTATTTTGGTAAATTGAAGCTTGCATGTTAACTAAATTTATTCCTAAGGGTCATGAGAGGTCTCTAATTAAGAGAAATTGGAATTTTGAAAACTAAATTTTTTTTTTGTATTAATCTGAAAATTTAATGTTCTATACTTATATTAGGAAAGAGGGATGTTTTATTATGCAAACTTAATGATATTAGTGAAGCATTAGGTTTCCCAAAATTTGATTTTAGGTAAAACCGAAAATTCATTTAAATTTTATTTTAATGAAGGAATGGATGTGATAAAATACCAACGTTTTAAAAGGCGAAATCGGGAATCGAGGAGTTTTTTCTAAACGAGGCGAGGCGTAAGCCTCGAGGCGGATCGAGGCGTAAGCCTCAAAAAGATTAAAATAAATTAATTTAAAATCTACGGTTTGCCTTTCATCTTCTCTTTTTGTCCTTGTTGTTCGTCTTTGTTGCTTCACAGGAGGTGTAGAGATTGCACACGTCGCTTCTTTGGCTCCTTCGTGGCTGTTCGACTTTGCTCCTTCGACGACTTTCCCTTTCCTGTCGGATCGTAAGCTACAACATTTTGATCGGAAGAAACAACGGGAGCTCGCTGACTGTGAAGGTAACTTTCTCGCTTTCGAGGCGCTGCCTCGATGCGCCTCGACATTTCACGCGGTGAGGCATACGCCTCCATGGAAAAAGGCGTAAGCCTCGCCCGAACGTTCGAGGCTTAAGCCTCAGTTCGCCCGACCTCCGCCTCGATTCGAGGCGCGCCTCGAGGCTTCCGCCTCGAACGCCTTTTTAATCGATGTAAAATACATTAGATTATGGGTTAATAATAAAGTAATTACCAATTAGGATCGATTTTTTATTTATTTTAATTAGGATCTATGTTAGGTAAAGTTTACCTTAGATTTAAGACTTATGTCATATGTGATGAACATGCTTTATGTGATAAACATGCTTATGTGATAAATAAATGCTTTAGGGTATGGGTAGGTGAATGAGTATTAATGAGTTTAAGGGAAGTAATTAGGTATGACATGTGTAGGGTGTTTAGTGATTTGGGTTGATATAAGAGGCTTATATTGTAACTTTTCCTTAGGACTTGAGAAAAAAAGGTATTAAGTAGAGATCGGAGAAAAGACACTTTCAAATGACAGCATTTGAGGTAGGAACAGCATACTCTACATATTCATGTTCCTTTATATTTTTGTTTTGAAATGCCTCTTTAGTTGATACATATTAAATGCATATGAAATGCATTTATTAAAATTTCTCATTAATTGTTAGAAAGCATTCCATATAAGTCTATTTCATGTACTTACTTCATACTCAATGCATATGATTTTTATGAAAATTCTACATTACATAGCCATGTTTCTATAAAAAAAAATGTTGAAATGATTGTGCATGTTGAATGCGGAGTACCAAATATGGTACAAAAGTACAAATATGGCTCTTATGAACAATATGGCATTTTAGGGCAAAAGAGGAAAGGAAAATGAATGGCCAAAAATATGTTTGCGTACCTGATCAGTACACTTCTTGTACTCTGATACGGTTGTATAAGATAAAGCTAAGCAAGCATAGACATAAGAAATATGACATACATAAGACATATGACATACATAAGCCATATGATATACATAAGACATATGAGCTATCATATCACATGTAGCATATACATAAGAATTAGCATGTGCAACAAAACAATCAAGATATTTCACTTCTAGCATACATGTAAATTTTCTTTTAAAAGGCAAGTGAATATGTTAGAGTTAGTGTTTCCTATTGAGCTATAGCTCATTCCCTCATTTTTGGACATTTTCAGGAGAACCCGCTACAAAAAATGGCTGACCATCCTTGGTTCAACTACAGTCGTAGAGGACCAGATGACAGGTTTATCTTATGTCTTTTTAATTTTAGTTTACATTTTTTGGTGGTTTAGCATGAATGATAGATTCTATAACCACCTTTGTACATGTGGATCTTCTTATGAATTGTTATGTAATGATATGCAATGTTTAATACAATTTAGGAAATGTTTAAAGACGCTTTTAGTTCCATTTTGAAGTATTTTGGATTTTTAAATACATGTTTTAAGAAAATTGAAATTTTTTGAACGTCCGACATCTGTTCCCGCTTCGTCTACATGAGCTCATCGGGCCGGGTCATGATAAGTGGTATCAGAGCACAAGTTTAGGATATGGATCAGTATAAGGCGTCATTAGGATGATTTATGAGTGTTAGATATTTTAGGGTGTATGTTTATACGACGATGATTGAATTGAAATTTTTTTTATTAGTTTAGGGCTATTGATCAGGAGCCCGATGCCACTGACGGCAACACTGATGGGAACAATGAACAGGCTAGGAGAGAAAATCCAGCAGTTCTATCTGTGGTACAACCTCGTGGTGGTAGCAGCAGTACTACCATAGACACTTTTATATAGATGATGGCGACTATGACATATTTAATTCAGCATTCTCAAGAGCAGCCTCAATCTAGTTCCAAGAGAGAGACATCTGTAGATAAGTATCAGAAAATCTTTCTGGACATGCGACCACCTCTCTTTACGGGAGTAGGAGAGCCAATTGATGCTGAAAATTGGCTTATGAGAGTCGAAAAAATTTTAAAAGGTATGCATTGTCCGGCTGATCGAAGGGTGACTTTAACCACTTTTTCTTTGGATGGGGAAGCTGAAAGATGGTGGAGAGGACAACTATTGAAGAAATTTGGTGGCAGAGCAGCATCTCAGATCTTATGGAATGATTTTGTTAAAGTCTTCAGAAACTGGTTTGTGCCTCTATTTCTGCGAGGAGGCAGATGCAGGAGCAATTTATTTGATTATTATAAGGGGATCAGACAGTTATGCAGTATGAAGCTGAGTTTACCATGTTGTCCCGTTATGCATCTCAGATTATCTCAAGTTATGAAGACAAATGCCGTAAATTTTTGTCAGGGCTTCGTGATGCGATTCGCCAGCCGTAATTCCTTTTGACCTTGATGATTACGCTGTTTTGGTTTAGAGAGCAAGAAAGAGATTGATTTTCAGGCTACTCAGAAACGAAGGGACTTCCTTCAGAAGAGGAAGGGTTTTGAGAAGACTAAGAGTTTCCAAACATATTTTGGAGGACCTAGTATGAAGAAGGCTAGATCTGATAGTGGTGGGAGTTCATCCACTGTCAGAACATGTGATAAGTGTGGAAAAGTACACAAAGGTGAATGTTTTTCTGGCTCCAATGTTTATTTTTGGTGCCATCAGCTAGGGCACATGGCTAGGAATTGCCCAAGGGGTCCAAGAGAGGGGAGGTCTAGTGCTCCTCCATCTCAGTAGAGTATTGGGAGACATCCGACAGCTGGTAGACCTAGAGCTCAAGAGTCTTTGCATCGGCACCTAGTCATCTGGCTACGAGACCTATTGTGCAACCAAGGGTCTATGCTATCATGCAGCAAGAAGCCAAAGAATCTCTTGATGTGATCACATGTATTATTTATATTCAATGTCTACCTAGTAGAGTGCTTTTTGATACCGAAGCATCACATTCAATCATTAGTCAGGAGTTTATTAAGAATCATGCTTTGAATGTCCGCACTATGCCCACTATACTATCAGTTTTGCTACCTGATGGGTCTAGCATGATTGCCTCAAGTGTATGTTCACCACTACTTTCATTTTGCGAGAGGAATTTTGATGCTGAATTGCTTGTATTACCACTTATGGAGTTTGATGTGATTCTAGAGATAGATTGGATGTCTAGCCAGTTCATCTCCAAAGACTGTAATAAGAAGGTAGTGAAGATCAGGCTTCTTAGAGGAAAAGCTATCTTTCAAGGTGATCGAGGTGTATCATCCTATCTTTCAAGGTGATCGAGGTGTATCATCTATGAAAGCTTGTAGTTTAATTTTGAAAGGGTACCCAAGCTTTCTAGCTCATGTAAGGGACACTTCAAAATAAGTGCCAGAGTTGAAGGAGATTGTTGTGGTAAGGAACTTTCCTAATGTGTTCCCTGAGATCTTACCCAGAATGCCTCCTATTAGAGAGATTGATTTCTCTATCGAACTTGTACCTAGTGCTGAGTCTATTTCAAAAGCACCCTATCGTATGACAATTAAAGAACTTCAGGAACTAAAGTCACAATTGCAAGAACTACGTACTAGAGAAGGGGTTTATTCGTCCAAGCACCTCACCCTGGGGAGCATCAGTTCTCTTTGTTAAGAAGAAGGATGACAGCATGCGACTATACATTGATTACATAGAGTTGAAGAAGTTTACCATTGAGAACAAGTATCATTTGCCGAGGATAGATGATTTATTTGATCAACTAGTGGGAGCCACTATCTTTTCCAAGATTGATCTGAGGTCTGACTATTATCAGTTGAGGATTAAGGAGGAAGGCATCCCTAAGACAATATTTAGCTCAAGGTATGGACACTACGAGTTCACAGTGTTATCTTTTGGGTTAACAAATACCCCAACTGCTATTATGGATATGATGAATCGGGTCTTCAAGCCAATGCTTGACAGTTTTGTCATCGTCTTCATAGATGACATTCTGATATATTCTTGCAATGAAGAGCATAATGCCGATCATCTTCAGACAGTGTTGCAAGCTCTAAGAGGCAATGAATTGTATGTCAAGTTTTCTAAGTGTGAGTTTTGGCTGAAGAGTATGACTTTTTTGGGTCATGTAATTAATGGGGATGGTATTTCTATGGATCAGCATAAGGTGCAGGCTATAGCTGATTGGCCCATACCTACAACATTGACTGAGATACAGAGTTTTCTTGGGTTAGCTGGCTATTACAGAAGGTTTGTAGAAGGGTTTTCCAAGATTATTGCGCCTTTGAGTAGACTGACTCAGAAAATAGTTAAGTTTGAGTGGATCAGTCAATGTGAGGGAGCATTTTAGGAGTTAAAGACTCGTTTGATGACTGTACCGGTTCTTACTATTCCTTCAGGTACTGAAGGATTTTAGATTTTTAGTGATACATCAATGAAGGGCTTGGGTTGTGTCTTGATGCAGCATGGAAGAGTAGTTGCCTACGCCCATGGTTTAAAATTGCGCAATATGAGGCCCGCCTTTGCGCAATTCAAGTAAAAAACGCCTCAATGCTTACACCTTGAATTTTTTTTATGAGGTTTGCGCCTCAACTTGGTTGAGGCCCGCCTCGCCTCACTGGCATGAGGCTTAAGCCTCATGTTATATATATTAAAACTTACATAAATCTTGAAGTAAATGACCGACATTGAACTCTATAGGAGAGAAAGGGGAGAGAGCAGTTCATCATAATGATGATTCAAATGAAGAACCCCTTAGTGATGACAGTGCTGATGACTTATGAGTTCTTATGTGATATGTTATTGCTATTTATTTTGGGAAATTTAAATTATATTTTAATGAAAAGAATACTGAGATTTAAGAAAGATAGAATTTTGAGTTGAACTATATTTCATGTTGTCTTATTATTGGGATATTTTGATTTCACTTCATATCTTATGATTTTTTATGTTTTATATTATTCACTCATTAGTATATAAAAACTTATCATTTTATGTTTACACAATCTTTTGATTTTGAGGCTTACGCCTCAAAATGCCTTGAGGCTTACGCCTCGCCTCACGAATGAAAAACGCCTCAATACCCGAATACGCAATTTTAAACATTGCCTACGTCTTTAGACAATTGAAAAATCATAAGAAGAATTAACCAACCCATGATTTGGAACTTGCTACTGTAGTTTTTGCTTTGAAGATTTTGAGGCACTACCTATATGGTGTACATTGTAAAGTATTTATAGATCATCAGAATCTAAAATATATTTTCACTCAGAAAGAGCCGAATTGAAGGCAAAGAAGATTGATGGAATTGCTTAATGATTATGATTTATATATTCAGTATCATCCAGGAAGAGTCAATACCGTTGCTGATGCGTTAAGTAGAAAATTGCCGGTGAAGTTGAATAGTTTACTAACTCAGCAGGAGAAGCTAATTGAAGAGATAGATCGGTTGGTGTTGCCTGTAGTACTTCCTACGACTGAAAATGTAGGATGGTTAAGTCAGCTGGTAGTGCAATCTGATTTAAAGAGTAAGATAGCTGAAGCTTTATTGAAAGATCCAAATTTTGTTAAGATCATTCAGTTAGTAAAGGCTAGTCATGAAGACGATTTCATTCTTGATGAAGACAATCTACTGTGGTATAAGGGCAAAGTTTGTGTGCCTAATATTGGTGATTTGAGGAAAGATGTTCTTTATGAAGCTGGTCACTCTGCTTATACCATTCATCCTAGTAGTAATACGATGTATCAAGACCTTAAGGGTTTATTTTGGTGGCCTGAGATGAAGAGTGTAGCTAATTTCATTACCAAGTGTACCACTTGTCAGTTAGTAAAAGCTAAGCATCAAAATCCAAGTGTACTACTTCAAGCATTACTGATTCCAGAGTGGAAGTGGGATGACATTGCTATAGATTTCATGCCAGGTTTACAAATTCTTCTCACTTATTGCCTATCCGACTGATTGACTCAGTTGAGAAGCTAGCAATGCTATATATGGCTGAGATTGTTCGTTTGCACGGTGTACCTAAGTTTATAGTGTCTGATCGAGATAGTATATTTACTTCTAGACTTTGGAGGAAAGTTCAAGAAGCTATGGGCACCAAATTGACTTTAGTACGACCTTCCATCCTCAGACTGATGGACAAACTGAGCGAACTATTCAAACCCTTGTAGATTTGTTGAGACTATGTGTTCTTGATTTTGGTGGATTTAGTCAATGAAATCCCAGTCAAATCTTGGTTAGAGTTAGCCATCGAAAACACTAGTGAAGTTTTTTATTACATCTCCAAGAGTTTCCTCATCTCCTCAACCCCTCCCAATCGGTTTTCCAGGGATGAAAACCATCCATCCATAGATAAAAACCTTCTCTCTATTAATGAAAACCTTCCTTCCATGGTTAAATATTTCTACATTTATGCGGGATTTTAATTGCACTATTTTGCCTTCCAACGTGTCCACCCTATTTGATGTCATCTCTTCAAAATCTTCTCTGATACCAATTTCATACACTGTAGAAATGAAAACAATATTAGAACAACAGAAAAATTGTATAAATATTCCAAACAATGACTGGTTTTTTATTATAACTTCAAAGCAAAGACAAGATACAAGTGATCTACAATTAGAGAGGTAAATCGGCTCACCCAAACAACGTAGACACTGCTAGGAAGCTCTCAAAAAGAAAACTATAGCAAAACACAAAACTCAACAATAGCATACCCTAAATCAATAGACAAACTCTCCCTTAAATAGCCCTAAAACACAATAACAAAATTAGAGCCTTCCTAATCAGCATAAACATAAATTAGAAAACCTTTATAAATAAATAGAACCTTTCGAATTAACATAAACATAATTTAGGAAACCTTCAAAAACAATTAAACATAATTTAGAAAACCTTCATAAATAATTAAACATATTTTAGGAAACCTTCATAAATAATTAAACACTTCCTAACTAGCATAAACACAATTAGGAAACTTTCCTAAACAACTTTTCCTTGATTAGGAATCTTCCTAAATAATTTACCTTAATTAGAAACTTTCCTAAACAACTCCCTCTTGATTAGAAACATTCCTAAATAGCTCCCCCTTCCTAGTTGTGGGCCCCGCAGCGCATCAACTTGGTAGTTGTTTAAGTTTCTATTATCCTATTAGCATAAACAGATTCCCTAGCATGATTCTCAAAAATATTGAGCTTATATCACTAAGGGTGAAACTCGCACAACCCTCAGGGAGAAGGTTTATATTCCCCTACGAGTGAATGTTTATATATCACCACAGGTAGCTTAACACAACTTCTGATGCATTTATATTGAAACCAGTGTCATGGCACATTTCCTAATGAGTTTGTAATCCCTGACCTAGACATGTGTTTTGATTTACTTCAACACATTTAATGCATTGGCACATGCCTCGACTTAGATTTTACAGGACCATTTCAATCATACAAATGCTTAGATGAATGTGCAAGGAACCTTAGCTATATAGCATGACCAATCGAGTTTATTGCAATACATTTAACAAGGTTATTGGAATGTTTTGCAGATTGATATACATACCAATTCGCCTCTTTATTAGGTTTTGGAATTTTTTGAAAGATGTGTAATAAAATCTATGCAATATACCTACGCTAGAGGTAACAACGGTGATCAGACGGCTGTTTGATAATGGTGGTGGTTCGGTGGAGCTTCGGAATTCTTCAAGCCTCTGAGATCTATCAAATTTCATATCTAAAATATAATTCTTCTAAAGCAATTTGATTTAGTAGCCTCTTTTTCTATCAATTTGGTGAGTTTATTTCACTATTAATGCACCTAGAAAAGCAACTTTCACATAATATTAACAAAATTTGAAGAGTACATTCTCTTAATATATTGGCATTGTTAATAATTTGTGTAACCTTATTTTTTATCATCAGTTATGTATATCATAACAATATTTTAGATCAAACATGACTATATTCATTAGGCTCCACTTGTCTAATTAAAACACGATCTCATTTAACTTATGTCTAATACATTAGCATCTAAGGATCTACCTCGACAACATCAACCTATCAGCCTATTTATGCCCAATAGTGGCTTGTCATCCTATCTTCGTATGCTCGATGTTATCCTGCATGACCATTTTTAACTGGCATTATTTAGTCAGCACATCTTTATGAAGTTGCTTGGCATCGATCTGATGGCCTCATTGGCCTAGCCCCAACCTGTATGTCCATCTTCATCTTTCCGACATAAGTCTGCTAGTATATCATTTGATCATATGTAACAATCGGTTCAAAGTTCAAATTAACTTGGCTAAGAGCTAACTTTGTTCGTTACAAACAAAATTTCAGGGAGCTTCTTAGGGCTTTCTTCTTTGAGTTTCCATGAGATTATGGACGTCACCAACAATCACTCATCTTAAATGCTCAATAATTATTTCAATAGGTATACTCAAGACCGACTTCATTGACAATCTAAAGTTTGTGGATTGTAGTGACACTGCAACAGAGCAATGTCTAAATGCATACATTTTGTATCTTTTGTGAATGGTATAGTTTGAGCATTTAGCCTAAATTTCTCTAAAAACAATAATCTGCATATGGATGATCGACAACCTAAAAGAATCATGTGACGGCACATTTCTATATTACGGGAGTTTCCCACCACATATCATGATCGATGAAACCAGGCTTAGGCTGCCAACTCCAGTTAAATCCTAATAAGACCAATGGCATAGAGATTTGCTGAATTTCATATCATTCCAACTAAATCTTAAGATCAATATCGTTGTCTTCCATACATTGTGATTTATAACAGTACCAAAAGGATATAGAAGGACAAGAAAAGGAGAAGAGTGTTGTTTTGCTCACCTTCTTCTTTCTTGAGGGCTCCTTGACATCTACTATCTAAATTCTCCTTTGCTATCTTGGTTTCATTCCCTAATCTAAATGAAGTGTATTGATGTAGAACGGATAGGAGAGCTTTGCTAGGGAGAGGATCTCTTCTCCGAAATCTGAGAACAATATCAGTTTTGTTCCCCCAAAACCTGAGAGAATTCAAATTTCCTCTTCTTTGTCTTGCTTAGACCTCTTGAGATGAATGAAGGTGATGCTCTAGAGAATAATCGAAGAGAAGAAGTTTCTCTGATAATTTTGTTGGTGAGAGAGCCCAAAACCCAAACGCGAGCCTCGGACTCTTCCGACGACTGATGGGTGATCCGTTGCCCTTCTCCAAGGGACTTCAAATCACGAGCCTGGACCCATCCTGCGGCTGGTGACAACTTCGATTCCTTCCCATAGGAATCTCACTCTCGTCCTCTCTCAAGAACAAATAACACAAGTGTGGAAAACAATTTTTCATATCAATAATTCATCATCCCCTTTTACAATAGCTTAAGGCCCTATATATAGGCCACAACATGAGAACGAAAACAAAAATTACAAAATTGCCCCTTGGGCCACAACACTCAAATAAACTAACCTAGGGGTAAAACAGGAAATAATATAAAATAAAAGCTAAAATTCATAAAATAACTCTTAAATGACAATTTAAATTATAGTCGTCGATTTACGACGCCTCCTGTGATAGATGCGCCAAATCTTCGTGCTGATGTCCGCATCATTCTCCCCAAGTGAGAGAAGACTCGACTTCGTCGAGTTAGCATCACAACTGCTCATGTACAACTTTGGACTGTTATTTGGAAGCACTAAACTCAATGGCCCTTTTGCAACGATTTTCAAACAGCCCCGATTGCCCACAAGGTCAACTTGCTTGTTGCACTGTAGCTCGCCAATTATGGATGTTACTTCCAGAGCTTCATCCACATTCTCCATTATAGGAGTTTTAACTGGGTCAGGAGAAAACTTTGTTTTTGTAGGAGTTGCAATTGAATCAACCAAATCTCCCTCTATATTATTTGCAATCATGCATTCCTCCTTGTCAACCAATTCATCTTCTTCTTCATGTTCTTCCTTGATCGTCTTATATTCCTCTTTGATTTGCACAGTGATTGGGAAATTGAATACTTCATTGGCCTCCAACCATTTGTCCACTCTATCCACTCTCTCTCTATCTCTTAGTGCCTTTTTTCTATCCTTTGATGCAAGGAGTTTTGTGTAAAACGGTGGGTCAGTCCTACCTCACTCTAGGTTGTCGAATCGTTCGGTTGTTTGACGGTGGAGGTCGGCTAAGTCTGCTTGATCCTCCTTGAGATGTTGACTAACGGCACCCAATTGACCTACCAACCAGTTTAAAGTCCTTCCAAGTCGATCTGAGTCCATGCTCTGATACCAAACTAATGTAGAACGGATAGGAGAGCTTTGCTAGGGAGAGGATCTCTTCTCCGAAATCCGAGAACAATGTCAGTTTTATTCCCCCAAAACCTGAGAGAATTCAGATTTCCTCTTCTTTGTCTTGCTTAGACCTCTTGAGATGAATGAAGGTGATGCTCTAGAGAATAATCGAAGAGAAGAAGTTTCTCTGATAATTTTGTTGGTGAGAGAGCCCAAAACCCAAACCGTGAGCCTCGGACTCTTCCGACGACTGACGGGTGATCCGTTGCCCTTCTCCAAGGGATTTCAAATCACGAGCCCGGACCCATCCTGTGGCTGGTGACAACTTCGATTCCTTCCCATAGGAATCTCACTCTCGTCCTCTCTCAAGAACAAAGAACACAAGTGTGGAAAATAATTTTTCATATCAATAATTCATCATCCCCTTTTACAATAGCTTAAGGCCCTATATATAGGCCACAACATGAGAACGAAAACAAAAATTACAAAATTGCCCCTTGGGCCACAACACGCAAATAAACTAACCTAGGGGTACATGAAATAACATAAAATAAAAGCTAAAATTCATAAAATAACTCTTAAATGACAATTTAAATTATAGTCGTCGATTTACGACGCCTCCTGTGATAGATGCGCCAAATTTCGTGCCGATGTCCGCATCATGTATGCTCAAAAAATATTAAAAGGAAAGTAAAACTATCCTCAAGTGCCTCTACATTCATACACCATAATGGGAGTGGTTATGGGGTCATCGATTGCCCACATTGCAACTCATAATCTTTATTTCATTACAAAAATAGGGATTTTTTCCCTATAAGATACAAAGTTTGATATGTAAGACTACTATTCATTTTATGTGAACCAATAAGATACAGCCCCTCAAGATTACTAAATATTATATGTAGACTGTAAGATTACTATCCACTTTATATATGAAACATGTAAAATAGAGCCCTTTAATATATACAAAGTTCAATTTTTCCATCATTTTCAAGGATTTTATTTTTGTGATATAATTCGCACAATCAAATGACCTAGGTGACTCCCTAATGAATTAGGGAACCATTTATGGGCATTTTTTATGGGAAAACTTCAATATAGTCAACAAAAATAAAATTTATGATACAAAATGTATGCAATATTTTGCATTAAAAAGTAAATTAATAACTAGATATAAATTTTTATGAAAGTTCAATGTTAGGATGAAATTACCTCTTTGCATTGCAAGAAGATATTGATGAACTATCCTGATCCTACTGTTTAACATTTTGATGGCGCTATGTATTCCAGTAAGATGGGCAGCCACTGTTCAGATAACACAACTGTTAACTATTGATTTCTCTCCTTAAAATATAAGGCAGGTAACAATGAGTATGAGATGAGGTCTTAAAAGAAGTGATGCCAGGCCTAACGAAGAAGCTTACATTGTGTCGCTGCTGAGCCTCCATCAGAAGGTTTGAGATGAGCTACATGATCAACTGAAATTCGCTCTGCCTCTACAGTCTTATAGAAGCA
Source organism: Dendrobium catenatum (assembly GCF_001605985.2). Taxonomy (NCBI): domain Eukaryota; kingdom Viridiplantae; phylum Streptophyta; class Magnoliopsida; order Asparagales; family Orchidaceae; genus Dendrobium; species Dendrobium catenatum. The sequence continues at coordinate 269,117 of NW_021319417.1, forward strand.
AAAATAATATAATAATTACATGGTCACTTTAAACCAAATGCAAATTAGTGAATTTAACTAAAAAATAAATACCTCAATAGCATAATTTGCTCGCACAAATATCAGCTGAGGAATACCATCAATGACATGCAGTTCTTCGAGAACCATGGTCAAAATTTGGGGAAAAAAGTCATTTTGTTAGTTAATAGCAAGAAGTTTCACTATAAAAAGTGAATTCAGCCAATCTCAAATATAAAATAGGTAGCAATTGCAAAAAAAAAAAACAAAATCAAAATAACCAGCTGAATGAAAATAGATGGTAAAGCTAGATGAACAATTCAAAGGTCAAAGTACTTACAAAAATATAGGGGTTGGCATTATAGATCTAAATCCAAGGCAAGAATGACATAACCAATTCATGATTGAAAGTCTTTCTTAACTCGATGCAGAACATAAATGCAAAAATGATTTGATTAAGAAATTAATACGCTTAAATTTTAGAGAACAATAGTAAATAAACTTATATTGATTTTAAACGATAAGACAAAACAATAAAGCGATAAAACAAGCTTAGGCCAAATCACATGCGTAGAGGTTAAGATCCTAAAATAGTCAATTACTCAAATATTGCATACATGGAAGGTCTTCATCAAAAATCCCTATGCTAACAATAAGACTAGTCACTATGCAATGATCCTTCACTCAACTCTCTAGATCACTAAGTTTTAGCGGAAGAGAATAAACATGATCTTTGTGAATTAAAATATAACCACAATAGAAAATAAACTAGGAAGATAGGAAACTTGGGGAAGAGTTCAACATAGTCAAGTTCTTAGGTGTGGTTGGAGGTGCGCGGAGAAAGCTGCGAAGTGTGGCGGTTGATCTTGACGGCGTTCTGCGTGTGGACAGCCGGTGGGGTCTTTTGGGCAGCAAACAGCACTAGAAGACTGCTGGATTCTCTGAAAATCCAGAGGAAAAAACTGGGACAGCAATTTCCAAGGTCTTGGGAGGGAGGGCTGCCATGGCAAACGTCCAGAATTTTCTGGGCAGCAAGGAGGTTGTAGGAAGTCTTCTCACAGCAAAAGGGGATGAAGTTTGGAGAGTTAATCAAGTGGAGGGAGGTGGGAAAGGTTGCCGGCTAGGGGAAGGAGGAAGAGAAATTTCTATTCTCAGATTTTAGGCTTTGGTAATCAGAGGAATTACATTCCAAATATGAAATTTATCTCAAATTTCAGGAATTGAGGAATTGATTGGATTTAATTTGGGGTGGGAGAAATTATTGTGGAAAGAGAGAAGATTGGAGAGAGAGAGAGAGGGGGGGGGGATGCGGGTAGAGAGGGGCCGGCAGCTTCAAGAGATGGGAGGGGTTCGTGGAGATGAAATCAAGGGTTGCTTGATTTGGAATTCAAAATTAGGAAGGACTTAATTAATTCCAATCTAGTTTGAAATTCAAAAGGGCTGAATTTGAAAACTTTCTTAAAATAGATTCCTATGTTTGAAAAGTTTTAAAATTCAAAATTGATTTGAATAATTGTGATCAAAACTTTCCAAATGAGATTGGGTGAAATATGGAAAGTATTAATGGGAGATTTGAGATTTGGAGGCAAGGAGAAGGGCTAGGCCGGCGGCTAGGTTAGGGTTTGGGTAAGGGGCCGGCGGCTAAGGTTAGGAGGAGGTTGGTTTGTTGGATGGTGGTGCTAGGCCGGCTGCTATAGGGGGGAAAGGGAGGGCTGGATTGGCCGGCGGTGTGGGGTTGGTGGGGTGAGGGGAGTGACGGTTTGGGGGTGGAGGGCTTAGGGTGGCCGACGGCTAGGACAAGAGGGGAAGAAGAGAAGAAAAAGATAAGGAAGAAAAGAAGCACGAACCCGGATGCTTCCAAGGTTGGTGGGTGATCTGATTTTCCCTCTCCTAGAGATTTCTCTCCAAAGCTCTCAAGCTCTCACACAAACAAAAGAGTGCAGGAAATTTCATTAACATTCATTCATTACCTTCAAAAGAAATATAAGAGGGCTATATATAGCCTCATACAATGAAAGGGAAAATAAAAGATGACATTTCCCCTAGTGCTTACATATGATAAAACCCTTAAGGGTACAACGGGAAATGGTACTAAAACAAATACATAAAACAAATAAATAAAACTAATACATATGAAGACAGAAGACTAAAGAATAGATCGGCGCGATCGTGGCCGTAGATCTTCGGCCACGTCTCTAAAAGACTTTTCAAGATCTGATGTCCGCATCACTCCTTAAATTATAACCTATTTCATGGTATTCCAACATACTTATTTAAACAAAAGTAGTTCATACGATTGGATATACATTTCAAAACTATCCCTATTTTTATTTTTGTTGCAGGTTGAGGTTATCAAGATAGCTCTTTCAGTAGTAACCTACAGATATGCACAATTCGAAAACATGGTCAAGAAGTAGGCACTGAAAGTAGCGCCACTCTTGTCATGGAAAGACTTAATTCTTGGAGAAATAAGAATTTATCTTTGGTAGGGAAGATTACTCTTATCAGGTATTCCTTTTTATCTTTGCCAAAAAATTTATCAACACTTTCTTTGGTTCCCAAAAGGTTATTGCATGAAATGGATAAACTTAGTAGGGATTTTATATGGCATAAATCCAATGAAAAGAAGGGTTCGCATTATGTTGCTTGAGGAGAATTATGCAAACCGAAAAGTGCTGGCGGTTTGGGCATGCACTCGGCTGTTCTTAAAGCTGGTCCTCTTAGAGCAAGATTACATGGAGATTAATTCAAAATTCTGATTCTTTGTGTCACAAGAATATCATTGCTAGATATGGGAATAATGTATTGAAGGAAGAAAGTAAGAAAGGAGCTTCTATTGCATATCAATTTTTTTTAGATGGCAGCAAATATCGCAAACCCATTATTAGGTGGAAAGTGGGAAATGGTGAAAGTATTAATGTGTTGAAAGATATCTGGCTTATTGATCGATGTCTTAATTCCTGGCCGGTAGTAGCTGATTGTGTGGGAATGGAGGATACGATGCTGCATCAATTCATATCTATCGAAGGTAACTGGAATGTAGATGAGCTTCAACGTTACTTTCATAATGATCTTATAATGTTGATTTTACAAGTTAAAATCAATCATGATATTCATAATGACCAAGTGGAACCTATGTTTCGTTATTCCAGGAAATCGATCTCTGCTTTGGCTTATGAGGAAGCAACGAAAGGAAGCATTATGGAGGATGATCTTGGCTTTTCAAGGTGGCTTAAGAAATTGAAATTGAATCCAAGAATGGAATTGTTTTGGTGGAGATTAAGTATGCTATTCCTACAAACCTCTTTCTTAAATGTAGAAAACTTTCTTATGATGATTTATGTGCGAGAGGATGCCATGAAATAGAAAGTTATGCTCATATTGTGGTGAATTGCTAGTTTTTGATTGAGATTATTCAGAAATTAAGAGATAGGGGATTTAACATTCCAATGTTTCAACCATTGGAATATTGTTTGGATGAACTTAGAAAACTCTCTTTTCAACACTCCAACATGGTTAACATATATTGTAGTTTATACAGCAGTTTTTCTAGCTTGGAAGAATCGGACTAACTTCAAACATGGTAAAAGTGTTCTTCCAAGTGCGGTGGTGGCTTCTAATGTGTTGTATATGTCCATGAATCATTATAATCCAAGGCTAGATAGCTGGAGTGTTAATCTCCTATGGGAGTTTCAAAATTTTTGGCACCCTCCACCCCTAGATTGGATTAAAATAAATGTGGACGCTTCGCTTTTGGAAACTAATCTTGCAGGGATAGCAGGAATGCTTAGAGATCATAAAGGAAGACTTCTTCATGCTTTTGGAAAAAGAAGAATTCATTGGGATGTAGCTCAATTGGAGTTAGATGTGGTTGTTGCAATAAGAGAGGTTATACAAAGTTGGATGATGGATAGTGAAGGTATAATAATTGAAGGTGATAATCTCAACATTATCAACTTCATTAAAGATTCTTTGAAGAAATCTAATTGGCAAATGGATATTGATTTGTTAAAGGAGCTTCTCTTTCTTAATGATTTCAATAAGGTTATTTTTAACCATGTTAATAGAGATTGTAATAAAATAGCCGATTTATGTGCTACTTTGGCTTTAGAAGGTAGTTTTATTGTTGATAGTTTTTCTTTTAGCAACATTCCTTCTTCTTTACTTACTTTGTTAAAGAAGGAATGTGATCCTTTTATATCCTGTAATTAGTTCTCCTTTTAATGCAATTTGCAATTTTTCAAAAAAAAAAAAGAAAGAAAGTAGGGCCACACACTTTTTAAAAGAGTAATGCTCCACTCCCAAAAGAATTCCCCATATAATCGTTTTTCAGGTTTTGTGCCCCATACTAATGTGGATATATGATCCTCGCTTTTAAGTGGTTCACATCAATTTGGGACACAAGATTTATTTGTGGATTTCTTTAGGGAGTGGAGCACTACTTCTTAAAACAAAACTTAGATATTGGAAACTATTTTCTAAATTTATACAATAAGGACCGATAATGACAAAATGAACTATTTGTTTAAGATCCGCATTTCAATAGACATATGAAGGAGAATATTTGATTTTGAAAGTAAAAAATCCTGAGTTCTCAAGAAAGGCCACGCCATAACATGCCATAAGACTTGAGATCAAATGCGTGGTATGGAAAAGGTGAAGTGCACGCATGGTCCTTTTGTTTATTTTGTAAAAGTCTAAATATGTTAAGGTGTGGTCGATCCATATACTCATTGCATCCATGGCAGATGCAAGCAAAACATGATCTCTAACATCTGTGTAATTCCAAGAGCAGCCTCAATCACACATGCAAGAAAAGCTCAACAAGATGGCTAACAAAGAACATTAATAAAGTTGTAAGCAAAATAGCTGGTGAATATCATTACGTCGAAAGGATTGCAAGTTAGATGAAAAAGAAACCACATCCCCTTATAACCTAAATGCATTAAAAATTGTCGGCTTCTCCATAACAAAACTAAAGCAGGAACAATTAGGTTGCCATGCTAGTCCAAAGGCCCATGGGTGTAGGAGTTTAAATGAACTGCCTTCTATTTCTATTTCCCACCAAATTCTTTTTCTTTTGCTTTCAGTAACTTTATAAATAAAGCATAAAAATTAGAAAAGATGGCTTCATCCCTCAATGAGATTTTTAAAAAAAAATGCATAGAAGGCATATATTGTTCAGGCACATCAACAGCAACAGAACTAGCATGGAAGTGAAGATTATTCTTTTTGATCTAAAATGCTCAGTCCTGAACAGTGAAATGAGATTAATCCATCAACTTTCTGCCAAGGAACCAATATATTCCAGTTAAAATCAAGTCAAATCATTCAAACTTTAGCAACTACCTTCTTACTAGCCCTTTTAGACTCTCATTATCTGTCAACTTCTAACAGTATTCTCTTTAAGTCCTTGAATATTACGATATCAATGACTAGTAGGTTGAGATATAAATAAGGTAGGATTGCTATTATAATAAAACTCATATTGACAACGAGATATGATGTTCTCCCCATGAATATATTTTAGAGTATAAAGAATGATTTTCTAAAAAAGTTGCATCCTGGTATAATATTTTTTAGTATTCAGAGAATGATATTTATATTCTTGTTTATGAGAACAATAGCCAATAACAATATATTTTATGTTTTGAGTCTAATTTAACTCTTTAGTGAAGGGAAATGTGTACAAAGGTAGAGCAACTGAACACTTTAATAAAAATAAAGGAGATGAGTTTGTTTGTACAATAGGTAAAGGAGTTCTGAATTTTAGAATTTGTGATGGGATATAATTAATGATATATTCAACAGTGAGACAATCTCTCTTTCACTCAAATAATTAACAAAGCACCACTTTATCTTTCAATAACATCATCAACTAATTATAAATTTTAAATAAATTAAATTGTATATTGTATAGTCGATCATTATTCTATTGATTTTAAGCCCTATATCATCTAAACATTTTCTTCATTAATGTAATTTTTCCCTTATTTCAATAGTTGTCTCACCAATTAGAAGTATGTCATTTACAAAAAATATAGACCAGGAAATCTCATTTTGAATATCTTCACAACAACAACAAGAACAACAACAAGCCTTTATCCCACTGTGAGGTAGGCTACATGAATCCTTTTTCTCCACTGTCCGGTTAAGAGTCAAATTCTCATCAAAATCTAATAAAGAAAGGTCATTTCTAATATTTTTTAACCAAGTCTTTTTAGGTATACCTCTACTTCTTAACATAAGTCAAATCTAATACATCTACTTTCCTAACCGGTTAATCGAAGAGCCGCCATTTTATGTGACCAAACCATCTAAGGCGACTCACTCTAATCATATCTTCCAATGTGGAGCTACTCCAACCTTTTCGTGTATATGCTCATTTTGTATCATGTCTCTAAGAGTAAAGTCATTCATCCACCTGAGCATCCTCATCTCTGCAACACTTAACCTTAATATTATGCTTCTCTTTTAGTGGCCAACAATCAACACCATAAAGCATTACAGGTCTCACTATCATCTTATAGAATTTTCGCTTTAAGTTTGAGAGGGACTTTTCTATAACACAACAAACCCGATGCATTCCTCCACTTCAACCATCCAACTTGAATTTTACTAATATATCCCCATCTATTTCACCATTACTCTGAACAATAAGCCCAAGATATCTAAAAATTTAGTTTCATTAATGACTTGATCGTCCAAAGTCACAATCCCCCATTAGATCTATTATTAATAAAATTACACTCCATATATTTAGTTTTATATCCACTCAAATGAAAGCATTTAAACTTTAAGGTTGACCTCCATAATACAAGTTTACCTTCAACTCCCTCTCTAGTCTTATCAACAATAATATCATCAACAACAAGCATACAGCAGAGTACAACCTCTTGCAAATGTCTAGTGAGAACATCCATGACTAAAGCAAAAAGACATGGGCTTAAGGCTAATCCTTGATGTAATCCAACTAAAATAGGAAAATACTTTGTGAAACCACCTTGTGTCTGAACACAAGTAATAGCTCCTACATACATATCCTTAATGACTAGAATATAAGCGTTATTAACCCATTTCTTATCTAGAACTCTGCATAGCACTTCTCTTGGAACTTGATCATATGCTTGCTCTAAATCAATAAAAATTATATATAGATCAACTTTATTCTCTCTATACTTAATCAAACCTCTCAATAAATGTATAGCTTCCATAGTAAGCCTATCTGGAATGTATCCAAATTGATTTTGAAAAACATTAGTGTCACGCCGCAACCTATGCTCCATAATTCTCTATCATAGTTTTAAAGTATGACACATTAACTAAATTCCTCTACAATTCGCATAATCTTGTGCATCACCTTTATTCTTAAAAATAGGAATCAAACCACTCATTCTTAACTAGGCTATCATCTTTTAGTCTTTAAAATAATATTAAAAAGTTTAGTAAGCCAAGAAATTCCTTCATCTTCTAAGCATTTTCACACCAATATTAGAATATCATCAGGTCCAACAGCTTTTCCACAATTCATTTTTAAAGCCTCTTTAACTTCGATTTTACTAATACGCCGATAAAAATAAAAAATCTTTATTTTTATTTAGGGCATGGTTTAAAATTGCGCAATATGAGGCTCGCCTTGAGGCCCACCTTTGCGCAATTCCAGTAAAAAACGCCTCGATGCTTACGCCTCGAGTTTTTGTTATGAGGCTTGCGCCTCAACTTGGTTGAGGCCCGCCTTAAGGCCCTCCTCGCCTCACTGGCATGAGGCTTACGCCTCATGCTATATATATTAAAACTTACATAAATCTTGAAGTAAATGCCCGACATTGGACTCTATAGGAGAGGAGGAAGGGGAGAGAGCAGTTCATCATAATAATGATTCAAATGAAGAACTCCTTAGTGATGATAGTGCTGATGACTTATGAGTTCTTATGTGATATGTCATTGCTATTTATTTTTAGAAATTGGAATTATATGTTAATGAAAAGAATACTGGGATTTGGGAAAGATAGAATTTTGAGTTGAACTATATTTCATGTTGTCTTATTATTATGATATTTTGATTTCACTTCATATCTTATGCCTTTTTATGTTTTATATTATTCACTCAATAGTATTATAAAAAATTTATCATTTTATGTTTACGCAATCTTTTGATTTTGAGACTTACGCCTCAAAACGCCTTGAGGCTTACGTCTCACCCTCACGAATGGAAAACGCCTCAATACCCGAATACGCAATTTTAAACATTGATTTAGGGTGCTAAGGTCACTAAAGTCAATCACATTCTCATAATACACTGAAAAGTTTAGCAAAATATCTCATCCATCTTTGTTAAATATCTTCTTCTAATAAAAACAATTTTTTATCTTCATCCTTAATACACTTCACTTGAACTAAATCCTTACTACTGTTATCTCTATGCAGCTAACGTATACATATATCTTTCGTGCTCCTTAGTATCTAATCTATATATAAATCATTAAAAGTTAAAATCTTTACATTGCAAATTCCTTTCTTAGACTCCTTACGGGCCTCTACATATCTCCCCCAATTAACAAAATTTTTACAGTTAAACAAATTTTTATAACAAATCTTCTTATATTTTATCTTTTTTGGCACATTTTGATTCCACCACCAACTATTTTTACTATTAGGAGATTTTCCCTTTGAAACTCGAAGCACATCTTTTGCAATATTCTTAATTCACTAGCGCACTTTTTCCAACATAACATTAACATCCTCATGCAAGACAAAATCTTAAGATTTAAAATCTTACTCTCAAAAATATTTCTGTTAATATTTTTTAAATGCCCCCATCTAATCCTAGAATATCGTTTACTTTATTTTTTTTATTTTCTGCATTTTTATCTTAAAGTCCAAAACTATGTACCATACATAAATCAAACAAAATTTGAGAAGATCCGCATGACCTCAAACTCATAGACGCATACATCAGGAACCTCCCATCTGCACACAGTCCTGTTACATCATCATTGTCGTTGCGTTGCCGCTGCTGCTACATTGCTACTACTCTAAAAACTCTCCTCTTGTAGTTTGAAACTCATTTTGCTATTGTTAATAAAAGGAGGAAAGCAATTGACCACAATAACTCTAAAAAAGATCTTCTAAGAGATGAGTGGGGGTAGGGGGGGGGACTTTTGAATACATAAATTATAACCTTAGACTACATGTTTATGCTGTACTATGAATGGGAGAGTATTTATTTAGCATTTTTTGAAAGTTTGTTTGACTTTTAATGACCTTACTTTGACTTTTTATAATTTTATTTTAACATCTTACATTAATATTAGTATATTACTAATTATTTTTTATTTTTATTAATTAAACAATTTAATTATGTGACATACACCTCAAAATGCCATGAGGCTTATCTTTCACCTCACAAAAAGAAATCACTCCAATATCTAATTGCGCAATTTCAAACCTTGGATGTTCAAAGCATCATTTCTCATGAATTAATATTTGAAAAAAAAAAAGTTAAGCACACATTTTTAGTAAGGTGGAAAGATAATCCTCCTCCAGATGATTCTTAGAATATCAAGGAACCACAAATTTCTAACAAGCTCCTGAACACTCGGATGACTACATTGAGTTTAACTCGGTTCTTTCACAGCAGAGGAGTTGACATGGCACATGCCTTAAAAATGGCCAAATTAACAGGTTTAAGTCCAAATGGTAATAGACCAATTAAAATAAGTAAAACCAGACCATAACAGTCCTAAATTGACCCAGCTTCAATTCTTTTTTAAGCCAATTATTATTTTTGGTTGAATTTCTCTTTTTGTAATTTGAATTATTTTATTAGCATTTTATATTTTCAAGGATAAAAATATATTTAATTTGAATATTTGTTAGCATCGGATATTAATTAGATCTGCTTTCAAATATTAGGCCGTATCATTATAACCAAACTTCTGTCAAGGGAAGGGATTCATGATGAGTAATTATTGATGTTTTGTAGGTTACAAAAATTTGCAGTTGGCTCTTATAAGAGTGTAATTCTGAGACCAATTTTCAAAAGGCAAATTTTGCCCTCATAACTTTATGATCTGAAACGAGGTTTATCATAAGCACAAACCCTAATGATTCATTACCTCTCATGGTCACGAGAATAAACTTTTGATAAGATTAGTTGGTCGAAGCTAAGCATTTGGCTTATAGTAGCAGCAATTTTGATTTGGATTTGGATTAAGATAGAAAATATATCGTTGTTAACTTAGAGTGGAAAATGGGAAATGGTGATAAACCAGATCAAGATCTCATTGTTCCAAGATTTAAAATTGCGTAAATAAGCCTCGAGGCGGTTTTCGTCCGTGAGGTGAGGCGTAAGCCTCGAGGCGGTCTGAGGCGTAAGCCTCACGGACGCAGAATTGCGTAAATGAGAATTTAAGGGTTTTAGCAGGTAAATAATAGCAATATTCAATCATACAATAAAAACATCTAAATGATAAGTGGAATTAGTGGAAATTAAGAAAAAAGATGCAATAAAAGCATGTTCTAAAGCACAAAACCACAAAATTATAGTCTATCAGAACTCCCAAAATACAATTAAGAAGGAACATATAAAATAACGAGCATGTACCGCTCGGTACCGAGCATGTACCACTCGGTACTGAGCGGTACTGGAAGTTTAAACAGTGGTCGAACAGCTTATACTGATTGGTGCGATGAATTTTAACACACCGCGGGACCGGGTTGATGAGGCGTACGCCTCACTTATAATTGCGCAATTGCACCTTAGAGGCGCGCCTCAGACCAAGAGGAAAATTGCGTAAGCCTCGAGGTGTATTTGGGGCAAATTGCGCGCGCACCTCTTGTTGCGCAATTTTAAATAGAGCATTGCTCCATCATATTCAATGTAGTCACAGACTAAAATTTACTTAGTCAAATGAGGAAGTCGACCTAACATGATCAATGACCATTGATAGCAGCCATTCGTTGCATCGTTAAAATGAACTTAATAAATTAATATAAGACCCTTCAGTTATGAAATGCATGTAACAACTCGAATTTTTTAAATGATTTTTTAAATGCAAAATCTAAACTCTTGTTTGAACTACTGCGGTGCAGCGCTATGCTTTAAAGCGCTGAGACATTGGGTTTCGAAGCATTATGGCGCTAGGAATGGTTGTTGCGGCGTTGAAGCCACTATTCTATACTAATTTTGGATTCAGCATGTAGCACTGCGATGCTGAGTGGTGGCCCTACGATGCTACCGACGATATATATATATATATATATATCCACTCATTGTCCCTCATTTCCACACACCACCGGCTTGTCTAAGAAGGAAACGGAAGAAGGGAGAGAGAAACGAGAGAGGGAAGAAGAAATCCAATTTTGACTGTCAGATCACTTTGCCTCTTTTACAAAAATTTCAAAGATCAAGATAGGTAACTCAAATCCTATCTCTATTTTCAAACATTTTGATTTTGATTGCAAAATTCTGCTCAAAACTGATTTTATTGCATTTTTCTGGTTTTATAAAACTTCTACCACGTAACTTTTCACATGTTATATTACTGAATATTTTGATCAATTTGGTTGTTTGATTTTGATATTTCACTAGGTAAAATAAAAATTATACTATTTTAATATTTGATAAATGCCTATTGTTAATGCAAGCATTGAGTTTAGCTTATCGTTATTATTTTTATAAATGTGTGTGTGTGAAACAAAGACTTGTTAACTCGTTGGTTGAAGATTGATAAAACTGTATAGGTTGGTGGGCCGACGAGTTTTCATTTAAATATAATGGTTTGGTGAGATCGAACGATTGAGAGTTATAAAGAGTTATTACTAATGGGCAAGGAATGACGACTCTGTTTATTAGACTAACAGTTGCAGACTACCAATTACTACATACTGGAAAAACACCGTGATAGTCAAAGCTCCTTGTTGAATAATATTGGATATGATTATTGAAATGAATGTTATTAATTCATTATTACATTTTGACCTAATAATTGTTGTATTGATTCACTGCTACCACTGTACTGCTATATTATTTTAATGATTATTGTTCTACTGTCACGGTACTGTTTATTGTTACCATCGCCGGTTTACAGATATTGATATTATTACTGCTACTGATTTACTGTCTCTGTTGCTACTATTGATTCACTATTTACCGATCTGCTGATAATGAGCACATGATTCCTATATTAAGTGATATTGAGCATGTGAAATAAGACATTGATTGGATACTGATATAGAATAATTGACCTTTATGTGTATACTGATTTGATTATATTGCACAGTCATAAATTCTAAAAAATTTCTAGATATTATGGTTATTGATTTATGATTTACAAAATTTCCTCATTGCTTATTCGATTCAATTTTTGTACTGAGTCATTGATTTATTGGCTTATCAATTTATTAGTTCACAAGTACAGATTCTACTGGTTTTCATATTGGACTATTTTTTATTGTCCACAAATTTTACTGGTTTTACACTGCACATATTCATAATCATAATAATTGCTACTGTTATTAATTGACTAACAATATGCATACTTTTTTACTATGCTTTGAGTTCAATTATAAGATTTAATGACATGTTGGGTTTTTTAACTCATCATATGTAGTTTAAATAATTTCATATTAGGACAAGGGAGCAGGAGTGAGGCGAGATTGATCAAGATTCCCAAGGCTTATTGTTGTTTTTTTTTTGTAGTTATTCACTTGTACTCAAGGCCTGATGACTTCTGTAATTATTTAATTCTTGAGTATTGTATAATTTTTGGAAGTAATAAATACATATGTATATTGACGTTTTGATTACTAGATTAGTTTCAATTGATATCATTGTCATATTAAAATATATTAAAAGGCGTTGATATTGTTATATTAAAAGATAAAAAAATTCTTCCAATTTAGATTTTGGACTGACACAAATTGGTATCAAAGTATAGTTGTTTGAAGAATTGATTGAATTGTTATCAGAGTTGTAGGAATTGATCGTGAGTCGGGTAAATTGGGTATATTAAGATGCATTATTTTACATATATAATTGATTACATGTGCGACAAACATTATCATACAAAAGTAAACAGCTGGAATGGACCTGCCAAAGCAAGATGTACCAAATGAGTAATACAGTGCAGCTCCAATACTGTCAAACACTATTATAAAGCTAGCCAATATTCTTGCATAGATAATGTGAGATACCCAAAGCAAGCCATCAGGGAGCAAGGAAAAAGAGGGGGATAGACAATTGCAAACACTTTACAGGTTGAAGCCCCCATTGTTCAAAAGAGTTGTCAGGCCTCGTGCTTTAGAAGACTGGTTATTGAGAATAGAGAAGAACTTCGATAACATGCAGTGTCTAGAGAACAAAAAAGTACTTTTAGCTGTTTTTCTATTTGAAGAAGCTAAAAGGTGGTGGATTGAATAGCGGAGAAAGAAATTTTAGGGGAAGACCAATGTTAAAATCACTTAAGATGAATTCACTACAATGTTCAGGATGTGGTTCGTACCTCCGTTAGCCCGACAATAGATATAGGAAGCTTTTATTAAGTTAGAACAGGGTTGCAAGACAGTGATGCAGTATGAAGCTATTTACTACATTAGCTAGGTACGCTCCTCATTTGATTTTGACTACTTAAGAAAAGTACACAGATTTCTTCAGGGATTGAACAGGAATTTGAGACATTCGTTAATACCTCTACGGATTCAAGAGTTTTTGAGTTAGTGGAGCGAGACAGACTAGTAAAAATAGATTTGGCAACAACAACTATGTATGAGGTGAGCTCCAGGTATGATAGCATCAGGAGGACCAGAGATGAAGCAGAGATAGAGACAGTGTTGTTGAGATTATTGCAATTTAGTTCTTTATTGTTGATATTCTGGCAACATGTTTGTTTTTTATGATTTCAAATATTATTATTTTAATTATTATTTCTCCTAACATATTTTGCATGTATTGCTTTGTTATTTGTGTGTACTAACGTTTCAGGGAAATCATACTCCAGATTGTTGAAGACTTCAAATCAGATCAGTTTAAAGTTTATCGTAAATGATGTATTTTTCATTTTATTGAGTTTGAGAGAGTGTGATTGTAATTGAGTAATTGTGCACACACACAAAGGAGGAGAGATTAAAACTTGAATTTTTAAACCTGATCGTATTATACGAATTCACTTCGTACGGGACAATTTGTTCAGTTATTTTCCCATACGAGCAGCCAAACAAACAGAAATGAACATTTTTTTAAGTATAAATCGTACTGTACGAACACAGTTCGTACATGGCTTTCACGAGTACGAAATGGACAGGTTTCAGGTCGCGTAAAAATAATTTTCTAAGTATGGATCGTACTGTACGAATACAGTTCGTACATGCCTTCCAGAGTACGAAATGTACGGGTTCCTGAACGCGTAAAAAGAATCTTTCTAAGTATGGATCTACTGTATGAACACAGCTCGTACATGCCTTCCAGCGTACGAAATGGATGTGTTCCAGGTCGGGTAAAAATAATTTTTTCTAAGTATGGATCGTACTGTACGAACCCAGTTCGTACATGCCTTCCAGAGTACAAAATTGTGAGGTCCCATTTCGTCCCTACGTTTCGTAGGGACGAAATTTGAAAATTTTCTAACTGTTCTTCTCGGACGAACTTGGTTCATACTGAACAATGATTAGGTACGAAATGATTTCGTACCGATTCACAACAGGTTCGTACGCAATAGTTTTTGAATTGTTCGTATGTCTGAAATATGATCGTATTGTATGATCGTGTACATTCAAAATTTAACAATTCAATTTTCTGGATGATTTTTCGTGTCTTTTGTATAAAAGGTCCACTAAAACTGATGTAAAAAAACTTGTCTTCATAATTTTTCAAGGGAAATTGAAAGAGAGAATGTGAAAGAGTGTTTGAGAGAGATTTTTTGCAAGTGGAGTGTGAAGGATTCACAAGGTTACTCAAAGGTAAGGATCTCAGTGTAATTTGTGTTTTCCACTCTTCTGCTTGTCTTTTTAGATTGCTCGTGAGAAAATCTTTGAAGAAGATCTGGTTCTCTGCCGACACTTGGAGAGTATGAAAGGACGACGGTTCTTTGCCGACACTTGGAGTGTGTAAACAGTAGACGGTTCTCTACCGACACTTGGAGAGTGTGAAAGGATGACGGTTCTCTACCACACCGGAGATTGGTGGAAGAGAGTTTTGTAAAGGCTTCTCCGCCTTGCTGTGGGGGCAAAATGAGAAACATTTTTAGTAATAATGCAATACCTAAAGATGAAGTATTCAGAGAGTGGATGTAGGTCTTGTTTAACAGAACTACTAAATCTTTGTGTCATTTAAATTTTCGCATTTTCTTTAGTGCAAGTTTTTATTTTGTTGTTGAAAAGTTATTTTTAAACTTTAATTAACTTAGTACGAATCTTAAAAGTTTTTTATTTTATAAATCCAAGAGTAATTTTTTAAAATTACCAATTCACTCCCCTTTTGGTTAGCCTTGGAACATTAGCTTAAGCTTAACAACCTAATCAAGATTCAACAAGTGGTATCAGAGCTTTGTTTCAAAACTGTAAGTTTAGATTACTTTTTGAAAAACGAGAATGGCTACTTTTGGATACCAAAACACACCAGAAGGTTACTCGATCACTAGATCTCCTTTGTTTGACAATTTTATTTTTGATTTTTGGAAAATAAGCATTTTTACATTTTTACAGTCACTGGATTATCGTATGTAGATCTTAGTACAATAAGGGTATACAAAACCAACTAGATTAGTTGATGGTATTAAAGTTGAAACACCCTTTGCAGATTGGACTATAGAAGAATGTAACTTAATACAACTTAATGTAAAATGTTTAAACAATTTCTTTTGTGCACTTAAGTCAGAATATTATATGTGAATTTTCACTTATAAAAGTGGAAATGACATATGGGATAGATTTTGTATTACTAACGAATGGGCAAATGAAGTAAAGCAATCTATATTAAACATCATGTTACATGATTATGAATTGTTTCGCATGAAACCAAATGAATCCATTTCTAAAATATATATAAGATTTACGCAAATTGTCACTTCTTTACATACATTGGGTAGGGAACTAACGAACGTTGAAATGGTTAATAAAATTCTTTTTTTTTTTTTTTTTTTTTTTTGAAGAAATGCATCAAAATTGCATTAAGAACCAAAGAATCTAATTACAATTGCTAAAAAAGAGGTCACATTCCTCCTTGATTGAATTCAATAACAAGGAAGGAATGTTATTAAAAGAAGAGCTATCAAAAAAGAAACAACTAATCAAAGCCATAGTAGCACATATATTGGCTACCTTATTACAACTTCTATGGACATGTTGAAAGACAACTTTATGAAAATCATTTAAGACGAAGAGTTCCTTTGTCGGCCACCTATCCACAATCCATTTATTCTTTTTGAAAGAATCTTGTATGAAAGTAATAATGTTGAGGTTGTCACTCTCAATAATCACCCCTTTGTACTCAAGCATCCAACTTGAAAGACAACTTTATGAAAATCGTTTAAGACGAAGAGTTCCTTTGTCGGCCACCTATCCACAATCCATTTATTCTTTTTGAAAGAATCTTGTATGAAAGTAATAATGTTGAGGTTGTCACTCTCAATAATCACCCCTTTGTACTCAAGCATCCAACTCCTAATGTATTCTCTTACCAAGAACAGTTCCTCCAATTCAAGTTTAGCAATGTCCCAATGGACCTTCTTCTTCCCAAAAGCCATGATGAACCTGATACGCTCTAGGGTTCCCAAGTTTGGGTTTGCCCTAATGCTCCTTCAAAGAAAGGATTTCTCCACCAAATCCAAGAAAAATAAACACAAGAGGGATGAGAGGAAGAGCAAGAACCATTGCATTCAAAATCCAAGGGAAAAAGAGATACAATTTGTCCACTTCGAGAAGGACAAGGTCTCCCACTACAAACCCTAGAAAAACAAGATAAAGAAATTAAGGAGGCTAAGAGAAAACTCAAATCTTTCATAATCCTAGAAATCCCCCCCCCATTCCTTACTTAAAGCAAGCCAAAAGACCAACAAAACCCACTAGTGGGCTGCCCAAAATGAACCGCCCAGCTCAGGGCAGACCCGAGCCAAACCGGTCCAG
>NW_021319417.1:288320-346835 GCF_001605985.2 Dendrobium catenatum
CGGTTCAGCTCAAGGCGAACGTCCAGCCCGCCCGTCGCATCCGGCGGCATCCCCCCCCCCCCGCCTCTTCCGCTCGCCTGCGGGTCGCCGTCCCTCCCTCTGCTGACGGGAGGCGGATCGCATCAGAACCTTCCCTTGTGATCCCTGAAGATGCCACCGATTCCAGCACAGTTTGAACTAAGCAACGAAGCATCTTCATTGATCTTCATCCAATCTTTCGGAGGGGGGCACCAAGAAGCACAAGACTCCCTAAGGAGATTAGTACCCCAGTTGGAAAGAATTGGACTAGCTTTATTAATAGCCAAGGACAACGCATTTGCAGCTACCAAAGAGCAGGGCAAAGCAGTTTCGCCATGTTTCACAGCATTTTGATTCTTCCAAGATAGATAAACAATAGTGCAGTAGATTTTAACAATGCCAGGATTTCGAGAGGTTAGCCTACTTAGTTCCTGCAAACAACATTCTACCGATTGGAAAACTGGAACGTAGATACCCCACTCAAGCATTTGGGTAATAACTTCCACCACATATTTGCATTGGACCATAATGTGTTCATAACTCTCAACTGCATTGCATCCTCTAGCGCATGAATCAACAACAGCAATCCAGCAGTATTTGAGAAATAAGTTCGTAGGAATTGCAGATTTCCCAAGCCTCCACCAGAATATCTCCACTTTCTTGTTAAGTTTAAGTTTATAAAGCCACTTATAATACCCATCATCATCCATATTGAATTTACTTTTCATCATGTGCTCGTAAGACAAAGCAGTCACTGATTTACCCGAGCACATACTCAGCAGCTCCATCCGGTCTTCCAAACCGAAATTTGTCTGGATTTGACTGATCAACTGGATGAGATCAGGATGAAAAACTTCCTGAAGCAATGCATAATTCCACTGGCCTTCACTCAGTAACAATTGGTGGACATACATTCCTTCCAAAGAAACACAATCCACAAACGTTGGCCACCGGTTAATACTCTTGTCCAACAACTAGACCTCACTCAGCACACTAATCTTCTCCCCACTGCCAATCTTCCATCTGGTTATATTCTTCAGCTGTCTCCCCCCATCTAGCAGGATTTTCCAAGCAGTAGACGTTACCCTCTTGTGCGTATCATTAATAATCTCATCCCCATACTTATGCTTGATTGTTCTATGGAAAAGTGTCTCTGGTTTCTGAAAAAAATCCCAAGCCAGCTTTGATCTCAAAGAACCAATCCTCATAATAGGGGATTGAAGTCCCATCCCTCCCGTACTTCTTGGTTTACACAATTCTCCCCAAGCCACATAGTGCATACTACAGTTTCCACCAGGCTTGTGCCAAATGAAACTTCTACAAAGCTTTTCCAACTCATACAAAACTTTTTTAGGAACCAAAGAATGAGTTACTAAAAAGTTAGGCATAGATAACAAAGAGCTTGTAATGAGAGTAATCTTGCCTCCCATTGATAAAGACTTCTTACCCCAAGCATTGAGCCTATCCATGACATTACTCAACCGTTCTTGACAATCAGCCATCTTTAATCTGTTAAGAGACATCTTAATCCCTAGATAACTCAGCTCCTTAACAACTTTGTAACCAAACAATCTAGCAATCTTCTTCTTTATGGGATATCTAACCACCTTGCCAAATATATTTTGAGATTTATTGACATTAATCCATTGGCCCGTCCATTTGCAAAAGTCTTCAACAATAACCTTCAAAGCTCTAGCTAAAGCCATGGAAACATGAGAGAAGATTAACACATCATCTGCATAGAGAAGATGTGTAATCCTTGGGCCTCTAGGAGAAACTTTAATACCAAGATTCTGTCCCCTCTGCTCTAAAGAATTAGATATCAACTGGAAGCCCATGATGAAGAGATAAGGAGAGAGTGGGCATCCTTGACGGAAGCCACTTTGAGCATTAATCTAATCAGAGTTCTTCCCATTAATAATAATGAAAAATCTCACATCTACAACACATTCCATGAGAAGATTAGAAAACATAGAAGGAAACCCATACCATTTAAGAATTTGACCAAGTGTAGGCCACCCCATGTTGTCATACGCCTGCTCCATATCTAGTTTTAAAGCCATCAATCCCTTCTTATTCTTGGAGATTCTGAACTTGTGGAAATATCTCCTGAGCCAACAAACAATGCTCAGAGATTGATCTTCCCGAAATAAAGGCCATTTGCTCCTCAGTGATCATCTTGGAAATACACCTCTTCAATCTGTTAACTAAAATAGTAGCTGCAATTTTATAATTAGTATGGCATAAACTAATCAGCCTGTAGTTGGATGGAATCAAGGGGTTTTTTATTTTAGCAATCAAAACAATAAGAGTGTCCTTCCATTTCATACTCATATGACCAGAATTTAAAAAGCATTTGATAGCCTCCCACAATGATTTCCAAACAATATCCCAATAGCACTTATAGGAGGAAGTGACACCATCCATACCTGGAGATCTGTTATTTCCCTATTGAAAAACTGAAACCTGCAGTTCAGCCACAGTGAAATCAGCACTCAAAACAGCTACCTCTTCCGGATTCAATTTCTGGTTCTCGGAAGCCACCGACCAACCTGATAATTCACAAGTTCTGGATTGCCACTTTGCTTCAAAATACTGGATAAAAACCTTCTCAATTTGATCATCTTCCTCTTGTAAGTTGTTGTGCACATCTTTGATTTGAACCACCCTATTCTCATTCCTTCTTGCCGTGGCAAAATTGTGAAACAACTTTGAATTACTGTCTCCTTCCTCATGCCACCTAGCTTTTGCTCTTTGATTCCACCAAGTGGACAGTCTCCTCAATGTCACATTAAGCTCATGAACTTTGCTTCTAAGCAAAAGAAGATCCTCACCTGACCAATCCTCTCCCATAGCTTCTTTGTTTTGAAGTTCAAGTATTTCTCTTTTCATATTTTCCTTAAGCTCATTCAAATCTTTACATTTATTTTTACTCCAAAAAAATAATGCTTTTAAGCGTTCTAAAAAGCTTCCTTTGTAGGATGACAATTTTATCACCAACATCATTCTTCTTCCAAGAATGATAACAATGCTCCTAGCCGCTGGATAGGATCTCCATGTATCCTCAAATTTAATGATCTTCATCTTGGAACGTATCCTTTCATCCAATTTGAAGACAATTGGACTATAATCCGAAGCCACTCTTGCTAGATGCCTAGTAAGAGCTAAAGGAACCTTTTGAAGAGAAACCGAGTTCACCAAGCACCTATCCAACCTCTCCCATATCCGAGAGGCTCCTTCCTTGTTGTTGCACCAAGTAAACCTTGGTCCAATACTTCTCACATCATGGAAATCTGAATTCGTCATAAAATGCTTCATATCTCTAGGACCTTTGGAAAACAAGAACCTCTTACCTCCTCTCTTCTCCTCCTTGTTCAAAATACAATTGAAATCCCCACCAATGATAGAAGGAATAGAGTCCTTCATGCCCTCTTCAAGCTGTCTCCAAAGATCCTCCCTTTCCTTGCAACACCGGCTCCCATAAACCGTGGCAACCTTCCAAGATCCCAAGCTAGGAACCAAGAGATCCCCAATAATCAGCTGGGAAGAAAACTCCTTCACCACAAACAACACAATCTTCTTATTCCAGAGCACCAACACACCACGTGAAAGACCAACAGCAGGGAAATGGAAAAAATCTCAATCATTCTCAATCAGGTAATCAACCTCCCTCCTATCAATGCTAGTCAACTTTGTCTCCATAAGCCCAATAAAACAAACATCCTGCTCTCAAACAATCTCCTTCAGATATAAGGAGGCCTCCCTCTTCTTAGCCTAGCCCTGCAATTCCAAAATAACAGAGTAGACATTACAACCTTGCTGGGGATCCCTCCCCATTCATGGAATTCACCTTTCCATCCTTCCTCTTCTTTTTATATCCTGTTTCTAGTGGTCCCAAAGATTTTAACTCTTTGGCAAGTTTATTCTTAATGACACCACTGTGAACAACCATATCATTATTCACTATACCAGGATCATCTATAGTCATACCCAAATTTCCAGCATCAGCAACCTCCTCATTGCAGGGAGTATCCGTGTCTTTCAGCTTCTCAATTCCCTCAGTACTGTCCAATGCTGCTTCTCCGATATCTTCAATCAACACAGCATACCTGTTAGTAACCGAAATCTAGGCATCTTGTCTTCCACTGCTTTCTTCTCACCTGGCAATTTATCAAACACCATACCATTAATACCTTCAGCAGCAGCAATCTCCTCCTCTACTGGAATTGATTTCTGCAAATTGCTCTTCTGATTTTTATTCCCCATATTCTCCGTCCTGATACCTTTATAATCATCTACTCTTCTTCCAACACCTCTCTCCTTAGCAAATCGTTTATTCTTGAATTGAACATGTATCCACGGACCGTATTCAGACTTAATCACAGAGGGATTGGCTTCAGGAATTTTCTTCATTGCTTCACATGTAGCATCAGCTGGCTTATGAATATTTTGATCTATAATCCCCTGAACAACACCATCAGGACATTCAGCCTTATTGTGTCCCGCTCGACCACAGTGATAACAGAGCAAATCAACCTTCTCATACTCCACCCGTTGAAAAAATCTTCCAGCTGATCCTTCTACCCATACTCCGTTCGGTATCTTATTCTCCATATCAATTTTAACACAGACACGAGCGAATTCCCGCTTCCCCCCATCGAAATCTATATACATCGGTACTCCAAAACGAGATGCTATTCTCGCTATATTATCCTCATCTCAGCAGTATAACGGCAAACATGGAAATCTGATCCAAACAGGAGCGGAGATCCCCTTGAAGGAATAAGGATCGAAAGCAGAGGACCACATGTCCATGCCGACAATGTAGCCACTGACATACCATGGTCCGCCATTTAGAATTTCCTCCACAGCCTCCTCCGTCTTGAACGAACAAAGAATCAAGTTCATGCCAATTGACGTCATGTGGAATCCGCCATACTTACTCCATTACTTTCTCAGTTCTATACTACAAACTGGGAAAGGCACATTATTACCCAAAACTTTTATAACTAATGAATGCTTCAGAACTTGTTTATTTTTTCCTCCATATCAGAATTCAGTCTAACAGCAATCCCATCATCCGATAACTCAACTTATTCTCTGTTAAAATCGATCTTGATGTGCTTCGGCTTTGTCCAAGCTTCAATAACCTCTTCCATACCTTTCTGTTTATTGAGATCTTCCACATTATTTATCAAGATTCCGCCATTCATCGACTCCTTCCCATAACCCTTTCCAGGATCAAAATTAACATTCCGTTTTTGAGTATTCACAATTTTCATTTCATTTTCCACACACCGACCCTCATTCATCTCAGAAATTCCAGAAAAATGAAAATCCTTCAAGAAACCAACATCCAAAGTCGAAGAATCAAGAATGTGTGTACCTGGCATCTCTATTGGATCCACATTCCTCCTAGCCGCTGCATCATCCACAATCACCTTCTTTCCCTTACCTTCAACCAGAGGATGACGAGTCGGAGGTCTCATTCCTTCTCTGATAATCACCCCATTTGCGCCTCTACCAAAGGTTCGTAGAGGACCCGGAGGTCGCGAAGCAGCCATGACATCAGCAGAGAAACGTCGATGATCATCCGGCGACTGCTCCACCGGCTGCGAAAAAATGCGGGAAACCACGATTCGAACACGAAGACGGAGCTTTCTCTCTCTAGAAAACCAGACTTTCTCTCTCTAGATATATCCCGCCAGCACTTTGAGTTGATAAGCAAAATTCTTCGTTGTTTGCCTACTACATATGATGCTAAAATAACTGTTATTGAAGACTATAACGATTTGAATGTTTACTCTATTGATAATCTTCTTGGTTCACTAATTGCCTACGAGCAAGGAGTGAGTCAAAGGAAGTTTGATGCATGTGAACAACAAAAGGAGGAAAAAATTGCACTGAAAGTGGAGTTGGACTGTGATTTATCACAACCTGAGGATGATGACGACATTGCCTTAATGACTAGGCAATTTAGAAATTTTCTAAAGAGAAAGCAAAAGAAACGCCAATAGTGGAACAGAAGAAAGTTTAAAAATAATGTTAAGGATTTTAATAATGTGATTTGCTACGAATGCAGAAAATCTGGACACAAAATCAGATTGCCCAAACTTAAAAGCCACTCCTGCAAGGAGAAGGTAGAGAAGAAACCAAATGTGAAGAAGGGCAAGAAAATATTCCAAAGAGCTTTTTGGGCTAACTCTACATCAGATTCATCAGAAACAGAAAAGAAGGAAGTCACCAACTTGTGCTTAATCACCGATAATCTTGACCAGTCAGATCAAGAAGAGATATGTGACTTGATTTATAAGGAATTGTTAGAAGTTTATGAAAAGATTCATGACGCATATAGAAAGCTTAAGAAAATGCATGCTAGTCTGAATTTAGAATTACAAGAATTGCAAAAAAAACAAAATCCTTAAGAAAAATCATGTATTGATAGATAACAACCATATGAGCTTACTTGATTAATTTGATGACTTGAATAAGAAGAATGAAAATTTAAAATCATCCTATGCTCAATTGAAAAAAAAAATTAAAAGTTTAAGGATTAATCAGAGAACAGAGAACACTATTTGAATTTTGATAAGAATATACTAGAAGATTTGAACACATTTTTGAAATTGAAAGTGCAAGCTCTCGAGGAAAATAGGAATCCACTAAAACTTGAAGATTTTGCTATTCTTATTTTGTATCCAAAATTTTTACAACCCAGGAAGAGACGGTAATTATAGAAGACTGAAAAATTCATTTATTGGAGTAAAATGTTATTCTTGTGGCATGTTTGGACATATAACACACACTTGTACCTTGGATAGAAAAATTTGTTTAGTATAAAAACCTAATACGCATAAACATAGACATATCATACATGCATCTAGTTTTATTTTGCCAAAAGGAGAACCCAAACTTGTTTGGATTCCGAAGTCTAACATTTGATAATTTTACAAGCACGCTCTCATACAAGGCCTCGTGAGATCATTTGGTACCTGGACAGCGATTGCTCAAAGCATATGACTGGAGACACTACACAATTTATAATGCTGGAAGCCATGAATGGAGGCAGGGTTACACTGCGAGACAACATCACTAGGAAAGTGGTTGACACATGTATGATTGGAAACTTACAAATTTTTTTATTGAACATGTATTACTTGTAGAAGGCTTAAAGCATAATCTGTTGAGTATTAGTCAGCTATGTGATAAAGGATACAGTGTAAAATTTTTTCCTACTAGTTGCATATTAATTTAAATGGAAATGATATTTTGCATGGATTAAGGGTAAACAATGTTTATATGCTAAATTTAAATTGCATAAAAACTCCTAATGCTTTCTTTTTGAAAACTATTTCTAATTAGTCATGGTTATGGCATAGAAGACTTTGTCACTTTAGCATGAAAAATTTTAGGAGAATGATCCAAAAGAATTTGATAAGAGGTATATCAAAACTAGACTTTACTAAAGATCACCTTAGCGATGCATGTCAATTAGAAAAATAGGTGAAGTTCTCTTTTCAGACCAATAAGAATTTTAGAACTAATAAACCATTAGAGATTTTATATATTGATCTTTTTGAACCGGTTAGAACTGTAAATCTTAAGAGGGAAGATATACGAATTTGTGATTGTAGATAATTTTTCTAAATTCACTTGGACTAAATTCTTATATCATAAGAGTGAAACATTTGAGTTTAAAAATTTTTCGACTTGGATTCAGAGGAAATTAGAGTGTAAGATTTTAACAATCCAAAGTGATCATGACGGTGAATTTGAAAATAAAAATTTTGTGAATTTTGTAAAGAAAAATGGATTGATTATAATTTTTCTGCACCTAGAACCCTTTAATAGAATGGAGTTGTCGAAAAAAAGAACAGAATATTAATAGAAGCCGCTTGAGCCATATTGACAAAATATTTACTTTCTAAATATTTTTGCGCTGAAGCGGTTAGCACTGCATGTTATATTCTGAATAAGGTGAACATCAGATCGAAATTAAACAAAACATCCTATGAGCTTCTTAAAGGTAGAAAACCTAATTTGTTTTTGGATGTAGGGTGCTCATACATGATAATGAAAAATCTACCTTAGAAAAATTTGATCTAAAATCAGATGAGGAATTTTTCTTGGATACTCTAATGTTGGAAAATCTTAAATAGTATTTAACAAAAGAACTGTGGTAGTTGAAGAGACCACACATATTGTATTTAATGAATCTGAAATTTGGAATAACCATATTTGAAAGAGGATGAAATAGAAAATAACTCTCAAAAGGTTGAGAAGATTATTTTGGATGAAAATTTGAAGATAGAAAATCCTTTGTCTAGAGATTTAAAATTTTCTAAAAATCACCCTAAGAATTTGATTTTAGGAGAATCAAGTGAGGGTGTTATGACTATGCATGGATTAAGCATGGAAGTCAATAATTCTGCATTTATTTCAACAATATAATGCATAAATATAAATCAAGCACTTTCGGATAAATTTTAAATTTTGACAATGTAAGAAGAATTAAATCAATTTGTAAGAAATGAAGTTTGAGAATTAATTGCAAGGACAAAAGATCAAAGTGTAGTTGGAACTAAGTGGGTATTTAAGAATAAAATGAATGACTCGGGAGTTTTTGTTAGACTAGATTGGTGGCTAAGGGGTATAATCATATTGAAGGGGTTAATTTTGAGGAGACTTTTGCCCTTGTAGCGAGGCTTGAAGCAAATAGGATTTTGTTAGCATTTGATTGTTTTAAAGGATTTAAAATGTTTCAAATAGATATAAAAAGCAACTTTTTGAATGGGGTGATTCAAGAGGATGTTTATGTTGAACAACCTCCAAGTTTTAAAAATTCAAAATTCTCAAATCATATCTTTAAATTGAAAAATGCATTATATGGATTAAAACAAACACCTAGGGCATAGTATGAGAGGTTGAACACTTAGCTACTTGATAGATCTTTTGAAAAAGAAAGTGTGAATACCACTCCCTTTTTAAAAAAATTAGGAGATGAAATACTTATTGTACAAATTTATGTTGACAATATCATTTTTGGATCTACAAATAAAAATATTTGTGATGATTTTTCTAAAACAATGAGTAGTGAATTTGAGATGAGCCTAATGGGAGATTTAAGTTACTTTATAGGTTTTAGCATTAAGCAAATTGAGGAAGGGATATTTCTTAGTCAGTCAAAGTATGTTAAGGACGTCATCAAGAAGTATAAAACGGATAATGCTAAACCTGTTAGTACACCTATGAGTTCCTCAGTTCAATTGGATAAGGACCCAAAGGGAAAATCTGTTAATCAAAAGAAATTTAAAAGAATTATTGGATCTTTGCTTTATTTGACAGCTAGCAAACCCAATATTATGTTTAGTATTTATTTGTGTGTTAGATTTCAATCAGATCCAAAAGAATTACATTTAACAGCAGTAAAAATGATTTTTAGATATCTCTTGGGAACTCAAAACTTAGGAATTTGATATCCTAAGTACAGCTCTTCATTTGAAATTGTTGAATATTCAGATTCAAACTTTGCAAATTATAGGATTGATCGAAAGAGTACATCTAGAACTTGTCAATTTATTGAAAATTTCTTGGTCCAGTAGAAAACAGAATTCATAACACTATCAACTGCTGAAGCTGAATACATTGCCTTAGGAAGTTGGTTGAAACAATAATTGATTGATTTAGAATTACAATAGGCACAATCACAATTTATTGTGATAACATTAGTGTCATTTATATTTCACAAAATCTTATTCAACATTCTAGAATTAAACATATAGACATAAGGCATCATTTCATAAGGGATCATGTATCCAAATGAGAGAATGAATTGAACCATATTTCAACTGAAAATTAACTTGCAGATATTTTTACAAAACAACTAGTCTTTGATACTTTTAGCATATTAAGAACAAGGCTTGATGTGATTGATCTTAATGCTTAATTAAATTTTTCTACAAATTGATATGTGTATTTGTGTGTTTTCTGTTTTTGTATTTAATGTGCTTTTTTGTGTTAGTGTTTTTCTATTTTTGTTTTTATGTTTTGTGTAATTTTGAGATGTTTTCAAAAATTGGAATTCCTGTTTCTGATCGATCGTCTTAATTTTTCTAAGTGTTTTATTCGTACTATATGAAAGTATTTTCATCTCGTACGAATTATGTAGCATGTCGATTGTTGTTTTGAACTGATTGCATAAAGTTTTAATTTTTTAATACATATCATACTATACGATTTCTATATCATCCCGGACGATGTGTATTCATTCGTATGTACGCACCTAGACGATTATTCGAGAATAATCAGTTCTTATAACTGATCGTACGTACGAACCCCTAGTTCGTATGTACGAACCGCATATCATTCAATGTGGGGACAAACATAACCGTCTTTAAAATGATCTTTAATAATCGTTCATCCCGGATGAACACCTAATCGTCTGTACAATCGTCTGGTCAAAAAGCATGTATGAAAGAATGCTTCGTAAATTGCACGATTACGAAAAGTTGTTTTGTTTTGAACGTATTCGATCATACATACAAAATTATTTTCGTACATGACGAACCATATATCGTACTATACAAATCCTTTTTTCGTACGTAGGAATGATCGTTTTTCTTTAAATAGGAGAGCTTTATATTTCATTTTCATTCACTTCACAGCCTCCTTCAATCCTTCTCTTCTTAGTTATGGCCAATTCTAGCAAGCGTGGTAGACTCACTATGGGATCATCCTCTAAGAGTGTAAATGAAGAGTTTCTTCCTAGAGCAAATGAATATTCTTTTATTAGATTTGTCTCTGCGAAAATCACTCCTAAAATCTTGCTTCGATAAGATATTCAATTTCAAGTCATGCCCCATTTCGCTACCACTCAATTTGTCTTTATCCTGACCTTGATTCATGCCTACAACAAAGAAATCTTTCGCTACTTTCTAGTAAACATGTCTTTTAATTCTGATGAAAGTAGGATAAGATCTTATGTATTGAAGAAGAGGGTAGAAATAAATAAGGAAGATTTGGGAACCATTTTGCATTTAAGAACTCAAGGAATTAAAGCCCATATAATGAATTCAAAATCTGATTTTGACTGGAATGAAATAAATAAAATTCTTAGAGGAATTGAACAAGTAAGTCATTTGCCTAGGGTCTATACCTTAAACCAAAATGCAAGGGTCATTCAGCATGTCCTTAAAACTTTTATAATTCCTAAAGCTGGTGACCGTATTCACATTACTTATCTTCTGTCCACTTTTACTTATCTTATCATGACTAGACAACCAATTGATGAAGCACAACTTATCATTGATTCTATTCATGAACTTTTTGAAGTTGATCATGTATCTCATAGAAGGAAGAAGAATATTGCCTTTGGACATCTTGTGACCTATATTTTAGAGAAGTATAATCTTGTTTCGTCATGACCCACAACTTGAATTGCCAATCTACTTTACTAATGTTTTGTTTCAAGTGCTTTCTGGGAAAGATGGCAATGCAAGTGGGATTCTGAGGAAGAAGGGGGAACTCCAGTACTTGCACCTTCGCATACTCATGGACCTGATTTTCGGGAGATGGTGCAACGCTTTGACTGACAAGAGAGTCATTTTAATTTGCGCTTTGATCAAATTGAGGCTCATCTACACCAGCAGGATGCTCAGTACCATCAAGACAAGGGGTGAATTCAAGGATAGTTCGAATCCGTGAACACTAACGTAGCTATGATGAATAGCTATTTTTTTGTCTTCAACCAGCCTCCTCCTCCATACCAGGACCCCTCAGATTTTTAGATGTACTTCTTGTGTGTTGTCTTTGTCAGTCTTTTGAAATGTAATGTGATGATTTCTGTAATTTATGTATTTGTGTTTGTTTAGTGTTTTCTGTGCTTGTCCTTTGTTCTAGTCTTTATTTTTGATGTTCAGTTACTTTTGCTTTTATGTATTGTTATCAAATGTGCTTCAATGTATTTCTTCTTTAAATTGATATTAATAAAATATGTCTTGTTTTGATTAGTTGCTTTTGTTCATTGTGTGAAATGTAAGTTTGCTTATATATTAATCATGACTTAATTGATCTAAAAAGTGTTATAACATGAATTGCGAAACAAAAATTAATTTCATTATAAAATCTAATTTTTTCAAAAATTTAAGTTAATTTATAACTCGATCGAGTTAAGTCTATCAATCTCATGCTCTTTTTAGGCATACATAATTTTAATATTATTATTGTAATTTTGATGTCTTATTATTTTTTATTTATCTTTTCAATATAATTATTTTTGTATTGAGAGAAGTTTGAGTTTTTAGATTATTGATTTTGGAAAGATCAATTAAAAATTAAAAAATATACAAGTGTACAAAAATCGAAAGAATGCGCAATGATTCGCAAATTGAAAAGATGCACAAAATTAGCCCAAATACAAAAAGATGCACAAAGTGTGCCACAAATATTTGAAAAGATGTGCAATGTCGCCAAACAAGTATATTGATAATATTCTTTCATTTATCTTTTAATCTTCAAATTCAAATCAATCTAATGTTCAATTGTATTTTGTATTGGAAATTGAATTTAATTAATATTCATTTCGTCACTTTTGCAATTATTCTCCTTATCTAATTGTCTAGAATGTTTCATGACTTTGATATATTTTTCTTGTCTATGTTATATTTTAATTTAAATATTTTGAATCTTTATTTTTTATCTACTGGACATTAATATTGTTATTGCAATTGTAATTCAATTTTTTTCAAAATCAATTATTAAAAGTTTCTCATATGACTTCTTTCATTTCAACTGTCCTTCTTCCCTTTTGGTTATTATCAAAAGAGGGAAAAATATTGTTTTGTATGTGATTGGTTTGTGTGTTAGTGTTGTTTTATGTGTTTTTGCTTTTACTATTTAGGATTTTGTTTTTGTTTTCCTTTTTTGCTTTTGTTTTATTTTTTTAAGGGTTTAAGATGTTTTAAAATTTAAAAATAAAAAATTAATTTGTTCTTAAAAGAATAATTATTTTGTCATCATCAAAAAAGGGGAGATTGTTGAGATTGTTGCAAGTAAGTTCTTTATTGTTAATATTCTGGCAACATGTTTATTTTTTATTATTTCAAATATTATTGATTTAATTATTATTTCTCCTAACATATTTTGCATGCACTGTTTTGTTATTTATATGTACTAAACTTTTAGAGAAATCATACTCCGGATTATTGAAGACTTCAAATCAGATTAGTTTAAAGTTTATCGTATATGAAGTCTATATTTTTCATTTTATTGAGTCTGAGAGAGTATTATTGTAATTGAGTAATTGTGCGCACACACACAGGGGGAGAGATTAAAACTTGAATTTTTAAATTTGATCGTACTGTACTAATTCATTTCATACGGGACGATTTGTTTAATTATTTTCCCATATGAGCAGCCAAACGAACAGAAATAAAAAAAAAATTAAGTATAAATTGTACTGTACGAACACAATTCATACATGGCTTTCACGAGTACGGAATGGATGGGTTTCAGGTTGTGTAAAAATAATTTTCTAAGTATGGATCGTATTGTACGAATACAGTTCATGCATGCCTTCTAGAGAACGAAATAGACGTGTTCCTGGACGCGTAAAATGAATTTTTCTAAGTATGGATCGTACTGTACGAACACAATTCGTACATACATTCCAGAGTACGAAATGGACAAGTTCCAGGTAGCATAAAAATAATTTTCTCTAAGTATGGATCATATTGTACGAACCCAGTTCATACATGCCTTCCAGAGTACGAAATTGTGAGGTCCCATTTCGTCCCAATGTTTCGTACAAACAAAATTTGAAAAATTTAACTGTTCATCCCGAATGAACTTGGTTCGTACTGGACGATGATTGGGTACGAAATGATTTCGTACCGATTCCTAAAAGATTCATACGCAACAGTTTTTGAACTGTTCGTACGTACGAAATACAATAGTGTACATTCAAAAATGAAAAATTCAGTTTTCTAAACGATTTTTCGCGTCTTTTGTATAAAATATCCACTAAAACTGGCGTAAAAAAAATCTTGACTTCGTGATTTTTTAATGGCAATTGAAAGAGAGAGTGTTTGAGAGAGATTTCTTGCAAATGGAGTGTAAAAGATTCACAATGTTACTCAAAGGTAAGGATCTCAGTATGATTTGTGTTTTTCACTCTTCCTCTTATCTTTTTAGATTGCTCGTGAGAAGATTTTTGAAGAAGATCCGGTTCTCTGCCGATACTTGGAGAGTGTGAAAGGACGACGGTTCTCTGCTGACACTTGGAGAGTGTGAAAGGACGACGATTTTCTACCGACACTTGGAGAGTGTGAACAGCCGACGGTTCTCTGCCGACACTTGGGGAGTGTGAAAGGACGCATTTCTCTGCCGCACTGGGGATTGGTGGAAGAAAATTTTGTAAAGGCTTCTCCGCTTTGTTGTGGGGGCAAAAAGAGAGACTTTTAGTAATAATGCAATATCTGAAGGAATTTTCAGGGAGTGGATGTAGGTCGTGTTTGACCGAACCACTATAAATCTTTGTGTCATTTAAATTTCCGCATTTTCTTTACAGCAAGTTTTTATTCTGTGGTTGAAAAGTTATTTTTAAACTTTAATTACTAATTCACCCCCCTCTTGGTTAGCCATGGAACATTAGCTTAGGTTTAACAATATAATCAAGATTCAACAAGTGCAAGCAATAAGAAAAGTAGATACAATGAGTCAAGGGAATTTATTTCAAAAACTTCTATCGGTGAATGTATTCATTGTGGACGAAGACATTCGGGTCAGTACTACCATTTGACAGGACAAAGTTTTCAATGTGGACAATAAGAACACAAGACAGAGAGGAAGGACTGATTTAAGATCAAGACAATCTATACAGACTAAAGGACAAAGGACTGTAGGTTCAAGAGCTTATAATGAAAGATTAACAAACAGGGGTAACGATATAGCTATTAGTGGTCCTGGTGTGCCAATAGCACCATTAACACCTACTTCAGTGATGTCACGAGTGTACTACTTGCAATATATGGAAGACCAACAACAACCTAAGAGTTCCATTAGTAAAGAATTTGTTTGAATGATCAAATGCTGCATTTCATGCATAAGTAAATGGCATGAAATGAAATGAATTGTACGACTGTATGGTTCAATGAGTTTTTTTATGAGTTTTGATTGAACAAATTAATTTTAAATGGATTATTATGCCCGAATCCTTACAAAAAAAGTCGATGATGATATTTTCTAAAGTGGATAGATTGTAACAACTCTAATTTCTTAAATAATTTTTTAATGCAAAAACTGAATTCCTATTTGAACTGCAGTACATCGGCGTTAGGTTTCGGAGCGCAATGGCGCTTGGTCTTCCATATTGAGAATGAACTATGTGATTGGGAAATAGTTGGTCAATATTAATTTCATAAATGCGTGTGTGTGAAACAAGTAAAGACCTATTGACCCGTTAGTTAAAGATTGATAGGCATGTATAGGATGGTGAGCCGACGGACTTTCCATTAAATACAATGATGTTATTCTCTAGTGAATCATGTGATATAATGATACAATAATTGTGAGTTATTATTGTGTCAACAGACAAGGATTGACGACTATGCTTACTGAGCTAACGTTTACCAACTACTGATTACTATATACTAAAAAAACACTGTGATAGCCAAAACTCCTTAATTGTTGAATAATATTGGATATGATTATTGAAGTGCATATTATGAATTCATTGTTATTTTTCGACTTGATATTTATTGTATTGATTCACAGCTACCACCATATTGTTCTATTATTCTACTGATTATTGTTCTACTGCTACGATACTTTTAATGTTACTGCCACCGATTTACAAATATTGAAATTGTTACTGCTACTAATTTACTGTCACTATTGCTACTATTGATTCACTATTATTGATTCATGTTGACAACTAACCTGCCCGACTGGACCACACCTCACTCACGTTCGCCAACACGACGTGACTGCACACGACACAACCAAACAAAATTCCCTCTCGTTTTCACAAAACCGCACCCTGGAGACAACCGTCCCATTCGACTCAGTCGCCGGCTGGTGGCTAGCCGAGGTAGTGCCAAAGTTGCTTGGCTGCGATAAAGATGGCGTTCACTCAAAACTTTTTAAGTTTACCTCAAAAATGAAGTATAATACTTTGCATTACATATATAATACTTTACACTGCATTTTTTTTCATCCAATCAAGCAATAATATTTTCAAAACCTTTGCGAAAGAAATACTTTACAACAACTTTACTTCCAAACAAACAGCCCCTTAGTTTGATTCCCTGCCCTACTTATTCTATATTTCTTTGGCGCCACTTAATGGTCCAAAGGATAGCTCTCAAAGTGCTAAGAGGATAATGAATTTGGATAATGAAAGCTTACCGGAGACGATCGAAGCCAAGTAGAAGCCCTAGCCCTTCTCATTCTCTCCCATTCTATATTCGCAATAGGCTGGAAGCACATTTCTCATCCAGCTTGCAAACCAGGCACGAAGCTTTCTCTCGCTCGACCGCCGCTCTTTCCAACCTGACCTCTGTTCGACCTGCAGTCACTCTCAATCAATTTGACGCCTGCACCCGTCCTGCCCTAGCCGCCAGCTAACCCAGCTCTTTATCCCTCTCTGTGATATATAGGAAAGAGAGAGGGAGAGAGAGAGAAAGGATTTTCAAATATGTACCGCAACAGAAGAAGACTTGAAGGAAGTCCCGAGGTTGATTCGGTTCCTTGAAGCTCTTAGCCATCGACCTAGTCCGACCGAGTGGATAAAAGACTCGAAGACCAATTCCTGGACCAAACAACGTCAAGAAGCTCTCGGCCGTCTATTATCTTTCCGTCTAGGCGGATTAAAAGGGCAAGTGCCCTCCCCAACCTCCCCTCATAGGGCGGGGGCGCTGGAAGGCTGTCAGGTTTTTAAGGGGAACAAAAAATGTGCGTTTTAAATTAAAATTAACAAGTCGTGCACAATTGAAGACCTGGAGCCCAATTGCGAGACCAAACGTCCTGAAGCCCTCGGCCATCGATTATCATTCCGGATGGGCGGATTAAAAGGGCAAGTGCTCTCCCCAAACGGAAGGCTACTGGATTTTCAAGGGGGTTTAAAAACTACTTAAAAAAATTAAATCATTTAATTAACAGGTCGCGCGCAATGGAAGATTGGAAGACTATTTCTGGGGTCGATTCACTCCCCCGAAGTCCTCACTGTTGATTTAATCCGGTTAAGTAGATTTCAAAGGGCAAGTGCCCTCCCCATCCTCCTTTCGCGAGGAGGGGATGCCGGGAAGGTGTTGAAATTACAAATGATACAAAGAACCCTTACAATTAATTTCAAAATAAAATCTGTTATTATAATAATAATAAATATACTTATATATAATTAAAATTTGTGTCATTTCAATTAATAAAAAAGGGAAACCATGTACGACTTCATAGATCTAGTATATTTAGGATAATAAAAGTGGTGGAGGAAATGACGGCTGATTATACTAGTTGATGTTGGATTGAGTGGTCCTACTTTTAACCATTATTTGGGAAATGATAGATCACTTGTTTGATCCATTTTGATATAACTATGAAAACACAATAGATGAAAGGCATTTGTATCTTATTTCTTCTGTTAAGATTCTTATAGAGTTAGCCAAAGCACTGTAAGTGTTCAATGAAGCAAGTTTGTACGAAACTTTTATAGCTCTCCTTGTGTTTGCTCTGCGACTTGTACAACAAGATTATGAGAACCATGGGATAGACCGCTATCCCACCTTGACACTCGATTATGCATCCTTTTATTTTTATCTATTGTTTTCCCTGACAATCATTGTGATTGTAAAATAAGAAATTCATAACCCTTATCCTAGGAGCTATTTTGAGAATGACATAGGGACAAATAAGCTAATTCCTATGAGAGGAGAGATGGACTAATTTCTTCCTTTCAGTTATTGGAGAGTTATATAACACTTCTAAATTCATTTTCATCAGTTGTCAATGCTGCAAACAATACTGCTTTCAAAGAAGGGAGATTGTTAACCTAAAAAGTCAAAAGTCATGACATGATGGCTAGGAGTTTGATGATCACATGTTGATTCAAGATATTTATAGGCATAATGAAGCTATGATCAATTTAACTGTGTGCAAATGTAGAAAAAGTCAAGACTCGATCATGATCTGGTAAAATGTTTCACTCCAAGAAACATCATGAATTCATTAAAAATATTCATGCGCCACAAGATATGCAACACTCATATTAGCAGATAGAAGGCGTCTACAAGTTCCCAAATAAAGAGTTGCACATGTTCAAATGATATTAACCCTGCATGTGTTTCGAAAAACATGTTAAAGTTATAAATATAAATGTCTGATAATGTTACCCAGGATCAAATGCTCACTAATATAATATTTTATTTTCAAACTAAACACAACCCGCACATGCTCCGACAAATGCGACAAAATTTGCAAACGCCAATGTCTGTGAATGTTGCGCATATTAAATATTCAAATTTCATCATCCATAAAAGGATTGGAGTCGACCTGACTTAAATCATAAAATGTCTTTCAAATTCCTACGAAAATACAAGTGGTTTTAATATCACCCCGATGATGATCGTGTTGAATGTAAATATCAACCGGAGGAGTTAAATCTCAAAACCAATAAAAGACTGAATCCTTAAAATAAAACGTATCAGTTAAAAACATAAAACTAAAACTTATCCACCTCCCACAACCGTTTGTCGGGGTGATAAATTTGAAAATAACCACAGCTCACAAAGAAATAATGTAGTGTCGGATGTATCACTAAGATTCATCATCAAATAATCTTTTGCCAACAAAGGCGTGATACATGCCCTCTGATCGGGTGATTTTGCCGCAAAATGACACCATTATATTACGATCGTGGCCAAAGCACATATGTTCTCTAACGACGTCAAACCCTTGAGTAATAAACTATAGGGTATATTCGATGGGCATAAAGCCAACTGTCAGCTAAGGTGGATTCAGATCTATCCCCTTAGAGAAACACCACCCCAAGTCTACAAGGTATTCTTGGATGAAACAACTCATGAATGTCGATAAGATGCCTTTTGTCAGGTTCGGTCAACTACCTCCTCTAACTAAGTAGACCCTACCATGACAGCCCGGGACGACGGAACCATGAGATCTTGATTGGGCTCATCTTCATTCCCCCATCACATGTTTTAAGTTTATGGTAATAAACTTTAAGTCTCAAACTCTAAAATTCATATCCAAAATTCAAACCCTAAAATTGTTGTTGTTATACATTAAATTTACAACTTATATAACCTATTTAACGGCTAGCCTTAATCGAAATTTCTCTTTCATTATCGGGAGGGGTAATTAACTATAGGGGCTTGCGCCTAAGGAACCCCTAATTCAGATCATAAAGTCCTCATAAGATGAGGGCGAAATCTTTGGGCAAAGTTTAAATTTAAAACCCAATTTGCATTATGAAAATCCACACGAAACCTAAGCTTGTTAAAACTCTCTGCCATCATCACAAACAAAAAAAGGGGCTGGCGCCGAGAGGCTGGGGCGCTGGAATTTTCGGAGCCCAGAGAATTACCATGCACTTTTAACTTATCAACTATTAAACAAAAAATATAACTGGTATCACTTTTTAGTAAAACAATGGAGAAATCGAAAAGGATCCAAAAGATTGTTTCTATTCAACAAGTTTTATAAATCCTTCCAAACATGCCAATGACCACTTTTTTTGGAAAAGGCGGAGAATGAATATCAGAGTAAAAAAAACTGTTGTTAACAACAGCAAAACCAGATCCGGAGAAAACAATTCTTGAAAACGTAGCTGACTATTTAATTTGTAAGTCATCATAGATTTAGCATGGAACTACAATATCTTTGAGGAAAGCAAACTGTTAAAGACTTGACAAACTGCACTTACCAGTTTCAAAGATGGTTACTGGAAGATCCTTCTTAGCATGACTAATTGCGGGATTTAAAAGAACATAAACAGGACTTTCATTGATATCCATTAGCTGCTCCAAGGAAAACGCTTTACTTAGGTAGAAAACATGATTAATGCAAGAATCGTTGCAAATATAAAAAGGCCATCGCAACATAAACATGTAAATAGCATGTGAACTGCACGGGAACATGACAAAGTGTATGATGCAAGATAGCTGAAACAAACTTATATTATGAATCACTACAAAACCAAAAACTGTATCATAGAAGTTCAAATGGTCATTAGCAGATAACTAACGTTAATGACAATGCGATGGACAGCTACACGTTTACACTTGTTGGGAATGTTAAACAAATAAATGATCAGAGAAAGTACTCATTATTTCATAAATTTATTTCTTTTTAAAGTTTAGTTTAGATAGAGGTAGTCCTAAAAAAACTTGGTTAGAAAATATTAGAAATGATCTTTCTTTATTAGATTTAAATGGAATTTGACTTTTAACAGAACACAAAGGCGAAAAAGGATTCATGTAGCCGACCGCACGTAGTGGACAAAGGCTTGATGTTGTTGTTGTTGTTGCTGTAAAGTTTAGTTTCTCGGAACATGGCCAGTGATGATGCCTATTAGAATATGATGGGTTCTTATAATATTTTTTTTATTCCTTGGTTGGATTAATGTCTTGATTTGTTCAGCCATAAGTTCACAGGTTTGCATGACGGTTCATCAGTTCTATCCTAATTACTAGTTTATCTATTGTGGTACATGAAGAATTCTGGATCAGCTCCTCCAGCGATTTTGTACTTAGTTGAGTCAATGATTATTGTTATCCTAAGAATTCCCCAGTTCACACTAAATGTGTTGATTAGTCCACAGGTTGGTTCCGTCTTTCCACTCTCATACTTATTTGCACATATACTGTGAGGTGTAAGGATTATCGTGGAGTTTTCCGGTATATGTGGCTGAACTAGTATTCCTATTTGCAAGTTTTGAATTGAGACTAGAAGGAATTGATGCATATAAATATCAAAACTTAAGGCATGTGAGGAACTTTTTTGCTTAATAAAATTTCAGATTTCCTTCTAATTTATACGTGTGAATATCAATTCTTTTAAGTGCATCAATTACCGGTATAAAAGAATTTAAGTGCAGCTTAAGTGTGAATATCAATTTACAATGGAAGTCAACACCTTTATCAATGTGAGGCCTGATTCTTCTATGTTTGATGATCGCCTGTTCTATTTTCTTCTGCATGATCTGTTCTTAATTTTTCAAGAATGATTATTTTAGTCAAATTCATTACACTTGGGAGTCTTTTGACGATATGAATCTTAAACTACTTGTGATTTTTGGTGTTTTCAACCTCTTATTGAATTCCTATAATTTGGGAGATCATACATCATCATTTGATATAGATTTCTCATACTATAAGATTTACATCAAAAGAGAATGAATTATTGTTTTAATTAGTGGTTTTTGAAAAGGCAACTTTCAAATGCGATTGGAGTGATTTCATTTATGACCTCATCTAGTTGCGTTAATAACCCTCAACCCTAAGATGTCCTACATATAATTAGTATAAAAACATAAGGTCTAGTTAATATATCATTCAACATCAACGTCAAGTAGCATATCATAAAGGAAGTTTAACTACTTTAAAAAACCAACTAGCCGAATTGTTAAACAAGTAAAATCAAATGAGTAAGGACATTACTCAAGTAAGGTGTAAATTAAATTTAGGAAATCATTCAAGTTCATGCCCATGAACCTATAAGTTGAATCTAATCATAATGAATCTGTTGCGAATCTGATTTCAGGGAATATTTTGATGATAGCAAACATTTCTGTTTTTCTACGACTGTCTTGTCTACTAACATTTCAGGTCCACAAGATCGAGTGCAAATCAAGTCAGCTCAGAACACACGCTCATGGAAAAATTCTGTATGTTTTTAGTGTTTTATATTTTTTATCACATCGTCTGGGACGATCCCACATCGTCTGGGACGATCCCAAATCGTCTGGGACGATCAGTTAAAAACAGAAACTCTAATTAGGGCATCCTGGTTAAGGCAACCATAATTAAGCAAATCGTCGTGGACGATATTATCATCATCCGGGATGATAGGATCAAATCAGAAAGAATCAACTGCCACAACTTTTTAGGCATGTTTTATTTTTTGACATCGTCCAAGACATCGTCCTCGACGATGCACTACAATTATGCCTAAATTAGTTTGGTAATTAATGAAAGCAATTAAGGTTTGATTGCTCGATCATATCGTCCTGGACGATCGCAGGATCATCCGGGACGATCAGTTAACAAACCTTAGTTCTTCCTGAATGATCCATAAGCGGCCTGGCTCCATCCAGGGCGATGTTTTGGCCGATACGTGATGTTTTGTACTAATTGTCCTGGACGATCGTGAGATCGACCTAGACGATCAATTTATTTTTTCATCATCCAGACATCCATCCAAGGCGATGTTCTGGAAGATATGTGACGTTTTGTACTAATCGACCCGGACGATCGTGAGATCATCCTGGATGATCAAGTTACTTTTTCATCGTCTAGACATCCATCCAATGCGATGTTCTAGATGATATTCAACGAATTGAAATAATCGTACATGACGATATACTATCGTTCTGAACGATCTGAACAAAAAAACCTTCTAATCGTCCAGACTCTCCTAAATCGTCCTGGCTGATTGAGCTACATTTGAATAAATCGTACGGGATGATCGGTCGATCGTCTTGGACGATATTTGATGATTAGTTGCAAATTAAGGCAAATTTGGAGCCCTTGTTTAAAAGATCTCTTGTTTTCTCAAGAAGTGATCTTTTGCTATTGTCCTGACTTGAGAGAGCCAAGAGGAGAGGGAGAGCAAGGGAGATAGGGAGAGGATCTTGTGAGGGGAAGTTTATGAGGGGTTTCAAAAAGGTTGCTCCAAGCAAGGATCCGAGTCGTCTTCTCCGCTCGTCGTCCCTGGTTCCTTAGGATTCGAGAGAGATCTACTTCAACAACTGATCGAGGTTCTCTGCCTGTTTCAGGAGGAAGCAAAAGGAGTTGGGTTCTCTGTCTGCTCCTAGAGGAAGCAAAAGGAGTTGGGTTCTCTACCTGCTTCAGGAGAAAGCAAAAGGAATTAGATTCTCTGCCTGCTTTAGGAGGAAGCAAAATGAGTTGGGTTCTCTGCCTGCTTTAGGAGGAAGCAAAAGGAGTTGGGTTCTCTGCCTCATCGAAGTCAGTGGAAAAGAGTTTTTTTGTACGGGCTTCTCCGCCTTGCTGTGGGGGCAAAAGGAGAGACATTGAGTTTAGTGTAATACCCGGAGGAGAGGCTCCGGGGAGTGGACGTATGTCAAGTTGACTGAACCACTATAAAATCTGATGTGTTCTTTCTTATTATTTTTCCGCATTTAATTTTCACACTTTAATTTCTATGGTGATTGTTAGGTTGTGTTTGTGATTTTGTTTGGATAAATTTTTAAATACCAATTCACCCCCTCTTAGTTAGCCTTGGGACTAGTTCATAAGGGCTTAACATCCCTGACAAACTTTCAAGTGGTATCAGAGCACTTTCAGAATCAACTCAGGCACTCAAATGTTAATTCTAATAGGAGACAAAAACTCAACGCAAAAGGAAAAATTAAGACAGCATTATAAGGTGTTTAGGAAAAAAAATTTATAGAAATCATATATATTAAAATTTTGAGGTAGATGATGACAAAAGTAAATAAGTCTAACATTGAAGAGTCTACTTAGGATGGAAAGATAAATACTATGGTATTTTTTGACTATGTAACGAGGACAAATAATTTTTTTGTATGGAATAATGTTTGGTGAAAAAGGATTTTAGATTTGACTTAACGGCCTTTCGATGACCCGGTTAGGAGAGTAGAGGTATTAGATTTGACTTATGTTAAGAAAGGTAGGGGTAGACCTAAAAAGACTTGGTTAGAAAATATTAGGAATGACCTTTCTTTATTAGGTTTAAATGAGAATTTGACTTTTAATAGAACACAATGGAGAAAAAGGATTCATGTAGCCGACCCCACGTAGTGGGATAAAGGCTTGATGTTGTTGTTGTTGTTGTTGTGGAATAATGTTTGGTGAGTATCAAGTGATATTTGCAAAACCAAAACTAACTGAGCAAGCGAAAATGTCCTAGTAAATATGGAGAAGTAGAATAAAAGTTTAAGAAGATAACGTAAAAGTAATTTTAGATTGAAATGAAAGAAATGTTTATATTTTCATAGTGAAACTGATTGCTTGATAAGTTTAATGCTTTAAGAGACTGTACAATAACTAGAATTGAGAATATTAGCAAGTTCAAATAATTATTATTGTGTTCTAAAATCCGTAGGGATCCTAAAACTATCACATTATCTAGATTTAGGTCTAATTTGAGACCAGAAATCATGAAAGAGAACACCACATCATATTCCATCACTTGAGCATGTTTCAACTTGCATTAGACTTTGACTAACCGTTAAAATCTCATGTCTAAAGAGTAACAACATATGCTAACAGCACATCCTTTCTTTAAAATAATCAAGCCCAATCTAGTGCTCCTGCTACATTTAAGGATAGTTACATCCCTATTAATGAAGACACTAAAGAATCATTCAACATATCTTATTCTTGAAACTATATCTGATGATGAAATTGTATCATCAACTTATGGTGGACTTAATACATATCTTTTGCACTAATATGGCAGACTTTTTTGTGCTGATTCTTGGATTATATTGCAAGAAGAAAACCATTTATATCCTAATTTGTTTCATGAATATCAAATGCTAATTTTCTAGAGCTGAATGACTAAATCAAGCAAAGTCGATGGAAATCTACAAGTTTACACTCATTAAAAATCTTGAGAAAAAAAATGATCATAACAAGTATTCATTATTTCATTCTTTTATTTCTTTTTAAAGTTTAGTTTATTTAGAACATGAATGTCATAATACCTAATATAACTTAATATTTTATTCTCTAGTTTGGTTGATGTGTTAGACCTACAATGCTTTATGGTGCAGAATGTTGGCCATTAAAAGAGAAGCAAAATATTAAGTTAAGTGTTGTAGAGATGAGGATGCTCAAGTGGATGAGTGGCTTTACTTTGAGAGACAGGATACGAAATAAGCATATATGTGAAAAGGTTGGAGTAGCATAAGTGGAAGATAAGATTAGAGAGAATCTCCTTAGATTGTTTGGTCACATAAAATGGAGGCCTTCCAATGACCCGGCTAGGAAAGTAGTTGTATTAGATTTGACTTATGTTAAGAAAGGTAGAGGTAGCCCTACAAATATTTGGTTAGAAAATATTATAAATGACTTTAGATTTAAATGAGAATTTAACTTTTAACATGGCACAATGGAAAAAAAAGATTCATGTAGCTGACCCCACATAGTGGGATACACGGTTGATGTTAATGGTGGTGTTGTTGTTTGGTTGATGTGTTAGTTGGTTAATACATCAATTCACTAGTTTTCAAGAGCATTCTTGCATCATAATTGTAAAATTTTTTGAAACAGCACATGTAGAATTCTTCATCAAAACCTATTGCGATTTGGAATATTCTCATACCTATCTAAGTAGGTGATTTATATCATATTGTGATATCACACTGAATATGTGATGATTAGTTTATGAGTTGGTTCCACATTTCCACTCTTATACTTACCTATATGTATAATGGGAGGCCTAATATCTTATGGTGTTTTACTGGATTTATGCCTAAACTCACATGCCTATCTTGTAAATTTTGAATTGAGACTATTGAGGTAAACAAAAGTAATTGAAGTATACAAATACCAAAACTTAATAAAATTTCAAATTCCCTTCTATCTTTTGTGTGCTAGTTGGATACTAAGTTCTTCAAGTGCAGTGGAATATGTGACTAAAGTTTTGGGAAGACATCCCCAAATATAGAAGCATGAGGTCTAGATCTTATGTATTTGTTGTGCTCTTAACGCTGTTCAATTTTGTTCTACATAATTCATCATTGGATTTACGAGCATGATTGATTGTAGTCAAATTCATTACTATTGAGTTTCTTTTTGTGTATGACGCTTGATTAACTTGTGATTTTTGTTGGTTTCAATTTCTGACTAAATTTATTCGATTTAGGCAACCAGTCAATTATCATTTGGTGTGAATTCTTGAATTTTTCAAGTGTACAACAAAAGAGTATGAGTTCTTTTTTTAATTGTTTGTTTATAGAATTGCAATTTTCAAATCCAGTTCTGCTAATTTCATATATGACATCATATAGTTTCATTAGGAATCCTCAACCCTAAGATGTCCTGCATAACAATGGCAACAAAAACAAATAATATAATAGAAACAAATCATTTTCTCAAACAAAAATCCATTTCTAAACTCTAGATTCATTATTTACAACATTTGATAGCTATGCAGAGATTAGCTATGGTATTGACAGTACTTAAGACCGTCAAAATTGAATTTAATCAAATGTTTATGATCAATATGTAGCGACCATAATGATTGCTCGCTAGGAATTGGAATTTAATCAATACAAAGGAAATATAATTTGAGCTGAAAGAGGACATTGGATAAATTAAGTAATGAAAATTGAAACAAATAAATCAGCCTATGAGTAAGAAAAGCAAAGGAAGCATTTCAAATAAAAAAAGCAAAACAACAATATTTTTTATAGACGATTAAGAAGACCATCCACATCAGACTAATCATAAGCCATTCACACTAATTGATTAAAAAAAGAAATTAATCATAATTACATTATTCTGCATTGATTTTCTTAGCAAATTTACAAAACCACATTTCAGCCAGTTAGCTTCGACTAAGTTTTTCTTTCCAACTTCATTTTTTTAATCATAAATTGCACAGTTGAATCAAACTGATCTAAAATGACCTTCTTTCTTCTAACTAGCTTGATATGTCCAACGATTACTTGGGCATAGTATAATATCAACATTTGATACAAATGTAACATA
Organism: Dendrobium catenatum; assembly: GCF_001605985.2. Taxonomy (NCBI): domain Eukaryota; kingdom Viridiplantae; phylum Streptophyta; class Magnoliopsida; order Asparagales; family Orchidaceae; genus Dendrobium; species Dendrobium catenatum. The sequence goes on from NW_021319417.1 coordinate 315,269, forward strand.
TAGAAACAACACTAAAAACGAAACCCATCTGTCATTCAGATCAACACCATAACAACTCCACATGCACAACTTGTGAGAAAGCACATACTCACCGCTTTATGAATCTGCATGTCGGACTCCTCCGCATCATTCCCAGTCGAGTACCACCCCAGAATATAAAAGTTGGGGAAAACTTTCTTATCTGTCCCGTATAAAAACAGAGCGAAACAGTAATAATAATAATATAGTAATATTATTAATACTTCAATCTTTATTTTTACGATCCAATTGATTTAGAAACCAAAACCCTAGAGAGAGAAAAGAGCAGAGTAATTACAGAGCTCTTGCTTCTTCTCCAGGAAGGCGCGGTCGAGGGTTTGGGAAATGGGATCCAGGATCATTTCGAAGCTGTTAAAGATTTCAACAGTGCGGCCGCGCTGTTCACCGATGACGCAGCCAAAGACGCGAGGCGCAGCACTGCCATTGGCGGCCGTAAGTGACGAGGAGGCCGTGCCAGTGGAGACGGAGCGCTGGGTCTGAGCTTTAACGCGGGTGTAGTGGTCGGAGATGTTGACGATCACCAGAGGGTGGAGCTTGAATGTGGGGCCGCTTCTGCTCGAGGATGCCATTGCTCGAAGATTCTGGTGGGAGGACAAACGGAGCAGTCTTGCGTTTGAGGGGATGGGTACAAGTTACTCCTGCGTTTAATTAAACAGTATGCCGACTCATTTTTAATATTTTAGTAGTATTTATGTAAAAATTTTAGCTAGATATTTTAAATTTAAATTTTATGTATTTAATGTCCATATAAATTTATCTTAATTGACTTAAATTTCTAAAAATATATAAATTCATAATGTAAAATAAAGATAACTTTACACTTGCTTAACTTTTATATCATATAACTATCTATATGATATAGATATGATTATTCTTGATATTTAGATTTTTTTTTTGAAAAAAAAATATCATATAAATTAAAAAGTGTGCCATTTTTAACAAATTAAAAAATGATTTTGATCATATAAATTAAAGTTTTTCAATCAAAGCTTCAAAATAACATTTTGAGCAATCCTTGGTAACTTCATGAAATTTTATAACTATGAAATTCTGCTTAATTGTTAAAATTAGTTGCATGTTGATATAATATTATGTACATTTTTTTAAAATTGATTTATTTACATTTCTTTTATTTCATTAAAATTATGTCTACACTTATCTATTTCAATTGTGTAATTATGAGGAGATATAATATTGGAGGGTCATTATATGTGGTTTAAATGATTTCAGGTCAGGAAAAAAGATAATGTATTTAAGATTAATCATATCAGGATTCTCCATATTTATTGTTAATTTTTTTTCTATCTTTTAGCTATTCTTTTGTTCCTAGGACTAATGATGATAGATTATAATTATATGAATATTAAGTATTTTATATAATTTTAAAATAAAAAATGCATATATATTTTAATGTTTTGATTACTAATTTTATTTCGGCCGATATTATAGTGATAAAAGAGAAATAGATTGCTCTGGTATTAATTTTAAAATAAAAAAAGAATAATTCTTCCAAGTTAGATTCAAGGTCATCATTATTTTGGTATCAAAGAAATATTGTTAGGAAAATTAAATTATTATCAGAGCATTTTTGTTGAAAGAATTGAATTGTTACTAGAGTAATAAGAATTGATTGTGAGTCAGACTGGGTAGATTAAGGTGTATTATTTTACATATATAATTGATTGCACATGTGAATTTTTTAGATAAAACAAAATTGTGTAGGTGCATAATTTAAATAGATCTACTAGAGCCAAATGCTTCTTCAATGATATTAGATAGTGCAATGCAGTCAGCTACTATTATAACATAGGTAGTGAGGGAAGCACAGAGTAAATCAATTAGGAGTAAATAAAAAGAGGGGAACAAGCACTTATAAATATTCTATAAGTTAAAGCTTCCGTTGCTCAAGGAGTTGTAGGACTTTATGCTATAAAAGATTGGTTATTAATGATTAAAAAAAAATCTTTAACAACATATAGTGCCTAGAGAATAGGAAGTTACCATTGGCTTTGTTCTTCTTTGAAGGAAAGGCTGATAGATGGTGGGTTGGACAACATATAGAAAATTTTCAATGGAAGACTAATACTGAGACCACTTGAGACGAGTTCACTATAGTATTCAAAATATGGTTTATGCCTCCTTCAACTCAAAGACATGTAGAAAGCTTTCATTAAGCTGAAATAGGATGCAATGTGGTGAAGAAGTATAAAGTTGAATTTACTATATTGGCTAGGTACGCTCCTCACTTTATTTTGATTGTTGAAGAAAAGTGCAACATGTTATTACAAGGATTGAATAAGAAGTTGAGACATCTGTCTTTGCTTTTAAGAATCTAGAAATTTTTTGAGTTTGTTGAGCAGACTAAACTGATTGAGGTTAATTTTGTAGTATCAGTAACCATATATGAGGTGCGTAACATAAATGATGTTAGCATGAGGAAGAGCAAAGATAAGACAAGAAGGGATAGAGACATAGATAGTGATAAGAAATATCGTTATAGTGATTCAAGGGGATATAGATCTATAACATCTATTTGCTGCTACGATGAGTGTATTCATTATGGTCAATGATATTCGGGTCAATAGTACCTATTGATTAGGTGATGTTTTTTATGTGGACAACAAGAGCACAAGGTAGTAAGATGTCTATAAAGAGGAAGGAATGATTCTAGTATAGGATAGTCCAAATAAACTAAAGGATAGAGGACTGTAAGAGCAAAAGCATATAGTGAGGTCGACAAATAGCTTGATGATAGAGTTATTTATGGTAGTCAAAGGGAGTTTGTTGCACCGACAACATTGACAATACCTCCTCCAGTGATATCATGTGTAGAACTTATAATATTTAGAATATTGACAACAACATGAGATTTCTATTGGTAAGAAATTTGTTTGAAAGATTGAATGTCACATTTCGTGCATAATTGAATAACACATGATAGAATGAATTTATGACTGTATGATTTAATGAGCTTTTTTATTTAATTTTGTTTTGATTTGAGTTTTAATCATACAATTCTATTTTATATCAATTTTTTTATCCTTAAAGAAAATGTCAAGGATAACATTTTTCTAAGATCGGCAGATTATAATAATTCAAGTTAAAAAAAAAAATAAAAATAGAAAAAATATGAATTCATATTTGAATTGTATTGCAATGGAGAAAAAGGGAGAAAGTCAATATTTAGTGGTTGGATCACTTTGTCGCTTTTATAGAAATTGCTTAGATTATTATAGCTGATTTCAATCATATCTCTATTTTCAAATATTTTGATTTTAACTATTTAATTTTATACAAAACTAATTTTATTGTATTTTTCTTTGATTTATTGAACTTTTACTACATAGTTTTTTATATTTTATTGTACTGATTATCCTAGATATTTTTATTGTAACATTGTTGAATTTTATGAGGTAAAATAAAAATTACTATATTTTGTACTATTTCTACTTATTAAAAAACTAATTTTTTTATTATAAGCATGTTGTTAATACAAGCATTAAAAATAAATATGTATATATATTTGAGTAATAGTTGATCACTATTATTATTATAGTACTATGATAATAATATATGTGAGGACAAATAAAAGTTGGTTTCCCTAACGTTGTTTGGAGACAAACTGACATGTATATGATAGTGGGGCTGATAGACTTTCCTTTAAATATTATGATTTTGTGTTATCATTTACTGATTTATGTGATATTTATTAAGAGTTATAAGGAGTTATTACTTTGCCAACAAATAAAGAGTGGCGACTCTATTTACTAAGCCAATGGGATATTGATATGGATTCGTGCTTACTTGGAAAAATTACCGCTTAAATTAGTACTTCTTACTTTTTTAGTGTGACTATTGAAATGCATATTATTGAGGCATTATTTATATTACTATACAAATTTATTATTGCTGCATGGATTTATTATTATTGCACTATCCTGCCACTAATTTTATTGATATTGATACAGACATCAATACTTTTCGATATTATTATTGATTCACTATACTTTTAATGATACTTATTCCCTGTACTAATATTGTTCATGTGATATATTGAGCATGTGATTAAGATATTTCTTTGATATTTATATAAAATAAATGGATAGCATGTGTAATCATTGAAGGGTTTTACTGTATTGATATGATTCCAACATTCTTAACTTATGATTTAGTTTTATCACTTTATATAATTTTTTTATTGCTTGATAGTACTAAAATATGATGACTTCTTTATTAATCTAATACCCATACTAGTTTATTATTTTCCCCACCATGCTACTTTATGAGCTTTTATGCCATAATATTTTATTATTTATAGATTTTACTACTACTATATGTGTGTTTTACTAATTTTGAACTGATTCATAGTCATGAAATGCTACTATTGTGATTTAACTACTAAAATGTATATTATACTTTTAATGTATATTGATTTCAGTTGTAGGATTGGATGACTTGTTAGGCTTTTTAGCTCATTATATGTAGTAAATGATTTCAAATCAAGGTAGAGGATAAGTTGTGTAAGATTAATCAGATCAAGATTCTTAAAGGTTATTATTTGTGTATTTTTTTTTAACTTTTTGATTTTTTTTTATACTCAAGACTGATGATGTTAGAGTATAATTATATAATTCTTGAGAATTATATATGATTTTGGAACAAGAATGCAAATATATTTTAATGTTTTCTAGTTTTATTTCAGGTGATGTTGTATTAATAAAAAATAAATAGATAGCTCTGATTTTGATTTTAAAAGATACAAAAAATAATTCCTCCAAATTAGATTATGAGACATCACATCTATTGAATCAAATATATTAGAATATAAATACTTAACTACTCAATTAGCTATTTTTCTTTTCTATTGTAACAATCCAATATATGAAAAAGTATTTTAAAATGAAAATTTTAATTTATATTTGAACTAGAGTGCTTTATCTATGCTTAGTAGCTTCACAGTACTAAGTTTGAGAGCACACCAGTGCCATAAATTATTTCAACAATATTAAAGTCTTTATTCTATAATAATTCTAGATTCAACATATTGCACTGCTACGCTGGGTCAGAGCACTGCGATGTCAAGCCATTAATAATAATAATAATCATAAGCATTAAATCCATCCAGCACCACCACCTCCCCCATTCTCGTTTGGCCTGCCATGAAATAAAAAAGAGAAAGGTGAAAGTGCTCTGATGGCACTAGAAAGTTCGTTAGGGATGTTAAGCCCTATAAAATTGGCCCAAGGCTAAATAAAGAGAGTGTTGAATTGGTAAAGAAGAATCTTTAAATCAAAACACAAATCAAAACTCTCTCAGACTTCACCCATTCCTCACTCCCTTTCAAGCTTTCTCTTCAAGTTTCCCCCAAAAGAACGAAGATATAATGGCTGTCAAAGACACTTACAAAGTGTCTTGTCATAGCTTAAATATAAGAGCTAAAAATGAGCTCATTAATGCAAGTTGCCGACTTTATCGTCTAGGACGATAGACATATCGTCCTGGCCAATTAGTTCAAATATGAGGAAAATCGTCCTGATATTGCCCTGAAATGAAACTGGCGATGTCTAATCGGCCCGGACAATCTTGGGATCGGCCCGGACGAAATCATCATTAATTGCTTTCCAAAATTGTCCAAGAAATTTTGGAAAAATTGTCCTGGCCGATATTTTATAATCCAGGCCGATCCACCAGACCGATATCCAAAAATAAGAGTTTCCTAAGTAGATCTGGCGGTAGATTCTTTTTTAATTGAGCCTATCGTCCTGGCCAATACAAAATCGTCCAGGACGATGTGTTTTGCATAATGACGTCTACTTTAATGAGGATGCCCTTATTAGGATTTCTGCTTTTGAACAGATCGTCCCGGCCGATATAAATATCATCTAGGACGATGTTACCAAAAATAATAAACTTTAGGGAACAGTTAGAAACTCTTATATGTTACAAAGCATTAGGAGCCATAATAAATACAATAGACTCAAGAAAGGAAAAATGGTACAAACTAACTCAGACCTAGTCTACCCAATTTTGAGCTGGTTCCAAATTGCAGTCCGATCTTGTGAACCTGAAATGTCAGTACATAAGGCAGTCGTAGAGAAATAAAAAATGTTTGTTATCATCAAAAATATAAACCATTGATCTGCAACAATCTCTCCTTTTTGATGATGACAAACAATTCAATTTGAATTTTCAAAAAAGTAATATTTTCTCCTAATCTGCCCCTCACTAGGATAAAACCTTTTAAAAAAAAATAGGGGAGATAAAAATATTTTTGTTTTTTTTTTTTTGAAAAGAAAAAAAGTATTCAAATTCAACAGTACGTTCTCCCCCTTTGATATTATCAAAAAGAGAGGAGGCATAAATAAAAACCAAAACAAACAGAAGACAAAAATGTTCTCTGATCTAGTGAAAAAAAAAAAAAATATTCTTAAAATGAGAAAGTTACATCTTAGTTTTAATCAAAAAACTTAGTAGAATTGGATTGACAACGCATAGCCCAGAAAAGGTTAGAAATCCAGAATTGGATCATCCAAACTCAAGTTCTTTTAAAAGACTCAAAAACTTTTTAATTCAATATCTAATTCAAAGAATAAATTAGAGAAAGAAACAGATATTTCAAAACTCCTTCCATAAAATATATCTAATAGAAGATTAATGCTCGAATTGTTGAATCAGGAATTAAGATTTTCAAACTCATGTATCGAAAGTATCAAGGATTTTCTTAAGCTTTTAAAAAGTACAAGAATGGTAAGCATTAAACTTTGTAGCCTCATTTTATGTCTCTTGATAATTGGTTGGCGCACTGCGCATCTTTTGATTTTTGATACACTTTTGTGTATATTTTCAATTTGGCGTCATTGCGCATCTTTTATTTTTGGCATCATTGGCCATTTTTTTTATTTAATATGATACCTTTCTGAAGTCTTAAAAACAAAAGTAAACTCATCCTATTGATAAAGCGAATTCTTGATTAAGAAAATTATGAATTAGATTCAACAACTTGTAAAAGAATCCTATGCGATAAATAAAATGTAGGGAGATAAAAAATTTATTTTCAAAGACTAATTTAAAAGATAAAAAAGATTTTAAATTAAAAGTAGAATAACATCTTTTAGGTAATAGAGATTGAGAGTTAAAAACATGAGTTTCTTTCCTTTGACTGTTTTAGAGAAGTCAAATACAACTTATCAAAGATTTCAAGAAAAAATAGAAAGTAGATTTTTCATTTTTAAAAAGTGAATGTGTGTATTGATCAGAGAAAAACTTTTACGAAAACAAAAATTTCAAAGAATAAACAAAACTAAAACACAAATAAAAAATAAAAATATAGCACAAAAACACGAAAGACTTTTAACCATTATCTCTCTTCTGGTCTGATGCTTCAGAAATCATATCTGCCCATGAGATTTTTTGCATTTCATTATTTCCCCAGTTTAAATTTTTCTTCGCCTTGTCCTTTTCTTTCGTTGGAAGAATTTTTAAATTAGGGCGCTGATTTTTCATATGTCCAGGTTTCCTACATCGAAAGTAAATAACGTTAGAAGGAATATGAACATCCTTACTATTTTTACCCTTTTTACACTTTTGCTTATGCTTTGGTGAGCTTTGTGATTTGCTTGACAAGTCATTGCATTCGTCACCAACTAAACAATCTTTTTCTGTATCTTCAGCTTGTAGAACAATCATTTCACCTGCATCCAAAAGTCTTTGACCCAAACTTTGCTCGTAGGTAATGAGTGAGTCAATCAAATTATCAATAGAATAATCATCAAATCTTTTGATTCACAAATAGCAACAACTTTGACATCAAATTTTTCAAGTAAACAACGAAGAATTTTATTGACTTTTTCAAAATTTGAAAACTCCTTTCCTAAAGTATGTAATGATGTTACAATTTGAATAAACCTAGTATACATCTCTAAGATTGTCTCATAAGGTTTCATGGAAAACAGTTCAAAATCATACATTAACATATTCAACTTGGATTGCTTGATTTCACTAGTGCCTTCGTATATGGTGTGTAGTTTATCCCAAATTTCCTTACCAATAGTGCACATGGATACTAACATAAAATCTTCAGAATTTAAAGCACAGAAAAAGCAATTTAAATATTTTGTATTCAATTAAGCATTTACTTGTTCTTCCCTATTCCATTGATTAAAAGGAATATCAGTTTTAACTCCATTAACAATACGTGACGGAGATGAATAACCAGTTAAAATCATATGCCACATGCAAAAATCAATTGATTGCAAAAAAATAGACATACAAATTTTCCAAAAATCAAATATAATATTTTCAAACAAAGGTGGTATGGTGATTGAATAACCTCCCGCAATATTATGATTATTAAAATTGGCCATGGATCAAAATTCAAAAGCTTTTAAAAACTTATTTTATGAATCCGGCTCTGTTACCACTTGAAAGTGCTCTGATGGCACTAGAAAGTTCATTAGGGATGTTAAGCCCTATTGATTTGGCCCAAGGCTAAATAAAGAGAGTATTGAATTGGTAAAGAAGAATCTTTAAATCAAAACACAAATCAAAATCAATATCACCACAATAAAAACAAATGCGGAAATTAAATGCGGAAGCAAATAATAAGAAAGAACATACCAAATTTATAGTTGTTCAGTCAAACATTGACCTACGTCCACTCCTTGGAGGCACCCACCAAGTATTGCACTAAAATAAGTGTCTCTCATTTAGCCCCCACAGCTAGGCGGAGAAGCCCTTACAAAATCACTTCCACCTTCCCCGGTGCAACGGAGTTACCGGGTTCTTTGACACCAAAGAGATCTTCTTCTTTGGTGAACTTCCCTTGAGATAAGCCTTGAATCCGACGATATTAAGGTGCAAGCCTGCCGGAGCAACCGTGTGGAATCCCCCTCCACACTCCCTTGAGTCCCCCCTCACAGGAACTTCTCTCTCTCTCAAACTTCACCCGTTCCTCACTCCCTTTCAAGCTTTCTCTTCAAGTTTTCCCCATAAGAATGAAGCTACAATGGCTGTCAAAGACACTTACAAAGTGCATTGTCATAGCTTAAATAAAAGAGCGAAAAACGAGCTCATTAATGCAAGTTGCCGACTTTATCATCCAGGACGATAGACATATCGTCCTGACCGATTAGTTCAAATATGAGAAAAATTATCCTGAATATCGCCCTGAAATGAAGCTGGCGATGTCTAATCGACCCGGACGATCTTGCGATCGGCCCGGATGAAATCACCATTAATTGCTTTCCAAAATTACTAGAGAAATTTTATAAAAATTGTTTTGGATCGTCCTGGCCGATATTTTATAGTCTAGGCCGATCCACCAGGCCGATATCCAAAAATAAGAATTTCCTAAGTAGATATGGCGGCATATTCTTTCTTAATTGAGCCTATCATCCTGGCCGATACAAAATCGTCCAGGATGATGTGTTTTGCATAATGACGGCTGCTTTAATGAGGATGCCCTAATTAGGTTTTCTGCTTTTGAATAGATCGTCCCGGCTGATATAAATATCGTCCAGAATGATGTTACCAAAAACAGTAAACTTTATGGAACAGTCAGAAACTCTTATATGTTACAAAGCATCAGGAGCCACAATAAATATAATAGACTCAAGAAAGGAAAAAAGGTACAAACTGACTCATACCTAGTCTACCCAATCTTGAGTTGGTTCCAAATTGTAGTCCGATCGTGTGAACCTGAAATGTCATATTACCATTGCTTCAGTTAAGAAAAGTCTTCTGATCATAAACCATTGATCTGCAACAAAAGGAAGAGGAATAAGGGAGAGAAAGCTAGTTTTATTTATTTTATCTATTGCTTCAGTTAAGAAAAGTCTTCTGATCATTGTAAGTAACCCTAATCTCATATTAGTTTTCATTAATTTTAAGTTTGATGAATTTAATCTCTCCTAAATTGATAAAAAATATTTTCTCCTGATTTATCACATTTTACCTGATAATTTTTTGTATACAAGAGATATGTATTTTATGAATATTTTGAATTTATAATTTTTTGAAGTTACATATTAATACACAGATTTCTCATATTGTATATATTTAAGCATTTCATATTACATGTCATGCATAAAAGATATATTAATGTAACTGATTTGAAATAAACTTGGTAATGTAATTGAATGCAAGCAAGAAAAGCTAGCTATTAACTCTATAATTAATATGAGCTAGTTTGTTAAAATATGCTATGTTATGTTGGAGTGTGAGCCAACATACTTTTCCTTAAAGATAGTTTGTGGTGTTATCATAATTGTAACCTATAATTAATTATTGATTACATCTACAGGTAGAGGGTGACAACTCTTAATAATTTTTTAAAATCCACCTATAATAATAAAGATGAAGATAATGATAATAAATATGATATAATGATGTAATGAATATAAATGAAAGAATAAAAATGTCATATTAAAGTTGGATGTCCTACATACATATTTATATACTAATACATATGTATATTAATAGCATTGATATATAGATAGATAAATAGAGTAATGTGTATATTATATATATTAATGACATATAATAAAAAATTAATAAGATGTAAAAGACTAATACTATTGATCATTGATTTATTGATTACTGGTGTATTTATATTTTGGACTTGTTGTTTATTTGTGGATTTAAGCATGTTGATTCTCACTTTTCATTATTAATTATATTGAATCACACTAATAATGATCAAGCATTAATAATATTGAACATTATTGACTAAATTGATTGAGATTAATATGCACATTAATTTTTTAGATTTTGTATTAAAACATTTTAGAGAGTTTTGAGTTTTTACTAGGCTTTGTAAGCTTATTATTTGGCTTTATTAATTTCAGGTCAGCAAAAGGGTTAGGACCATATGGAGTGAGACTGATTGATATCTTTATGTTTTTATTTTGATTTTGTTTTGTCTTTTCTTTTATTCTTTTATAGTTATGAAATTTTAACAGACTTGTCAATTGTTAGTGATCTCTTGGCTATTGTAAATGTGATTTTATTGAATGAATATATTGTAATATTTTAATGTGTTATATCTAATTACTTTTGTTGAGTATTGAGTTATATTGATGATTTATGGAAGACCAGGTTCATGGATAAAAAGATAAAATAGATAAATATTCCAAATTTAATTTTGGGGCATGACTATTAATATCAGAGCAATTGTTGGAAGAATAGAATTGTAATTAGAGCTATATGAATTGATTTTGAGTGGGGTAGAAGTTGGATAGTATATATATTTATCTTAGAATTTGATTGACATGCATATGTATATTTATTTAGTTTGTGTATTAATTAATTTGGAAATATAATTATATCAGTAGATAGATAGACCCTACTAATCAGGATACACAAAATCAACAGTGTGTAGCAAGAGTTCCAGTCAATTTTGATAGTTTGTTGTAGCTTATTATTAAGATTGTAAAGGTAATGAGTGATACCTAGAGTAAATGGGAGAGACATAAGGAACCATAAGAGAATATACATTCATAAATATTTCATAGACTGAATTCATAATCATTTAAAAAAATTATAGAACCCTAAGTAGCTGAAGACTAACTAAAGAGGATATAGAAAATATTTGTCATAATGTAATGTCTAGAGCACAGGAAAGTGCCACTAACAATGTTTCTATTCAAAGGAAATATTGAAATATGATATATAGGACAACAAAAGAAGAATTTCTAGGGCAAAATGAATGTGGAGATTAATTGGGTAGAGTTTGTTACCATTTTTAGATATTGGTTTGCATCTCCACAATACAAAAAATAAATGCAAGAAGCTTTTATGAGATTGGAGCAATGAGAAAAGATAGTGTTGTAATATAAAGCTGAATTTACTGCAATGGTAAGATGCACTCCATAGTTGATCAGTATAAGAGAAGAAAAATGTTATAGATTCCTCAGAGGATTGAAAAATGAGTTGAGATATCCACTTATACCATTGAGGATTTAATAGTTTTTAGAATTAGTGAAGAAAGTGAGATGGCGGAGAATAATTTAATTATTTCCTAATTTAGATAGGATATGAAAAGTAAGAGATTAGGAGATGACATAACCTAGATAGATAACAATAAAAAGTGGAGTAAATTTTAGATAGTTGGAAAGGATCTGAATTCAATTTGATTAGTGTACTAGAGTGTGCTGATGTAGAAAGAGACATACTGGACATTATTTTTTGATGATTAAATAATATTTTTGATTTATATAATGAGGACATTAGATGGTTGTTTGTCTATTTAATTGACAGGGAACAAGATTTGAATTTAGAGGAGAGCAGGCCAACCAAGGCTATATAAAGAGATTTATTAGATCTAGAGAATGCAATGAAGGGTCCATAAGAAAGACAGATAGACAAAGAGTTATTGAAAGTCAAAGAGAACCTACCCAGTCTACTATAGCAGTACCAACACTAATATGACCCAAACTTTATAGTCTACTCCCTTAAGATGATATGAATGTACTTAGAAGACCCACTGGTAGACTTTTAATCATGTGCATTAAAATATTGCATTGCATGTTGAATGATTATGCATAAGTTTATGATTGAATTTGTGATTGAGTGAATGTAATGAATGATAAATCAATATTAATACTATTTTAGAGCTTTTTAACGAGGGTGATATTTTTCAAAGGTGGGTAGATTGTAATAACCAAAGATATAAAAAAGTATTTTAAAATAAAAATTTTAATTTCTATTTGAACAAGAGTGTGGCGGTCTTGCACTTGGTAGCTCTACGAATCTATGCTTAAGAGCACAACGGTGCCAAAAATCACCACTACATCATTGGAGTCTATATTATATATTAATTCCAAATTCAACATGCAGTGTTAGGTAGGAGCGTTGTGGCGCTAGACCACTAAGATTATTTTTATATTATTATATTTAAAATGTTAAGCACTAAAGCCATCCAATGCTTCTGCCTCCCCCATTCCCACATGGCTTATCATAGAAGAAGAGAGGGAAAGGAAGAGGTAGAGGAGAGAGGGAGGAGAGAGGGAGAAGAGAGAAAGCTAGTTTTAGTCATTTTCATCTATTGCTTTAGTAAGAAAAAGTCTTCTAATCATTATAAGTAACATGAATCTCACTTTAACTTTCAATATTTTTTAGCTTGATGAATTTGATCTCTTCTAAATTGATAAAATTGCATTTTCTCATAAATTTATCTAATTTTTACTATGTAATTATTCGTATGTGATAGATAAGTAATTTATGAACATTTTGAATGTAATATTATTGAATCTCACTTGGTAAAGTAGAAATTATGATTTTCCAAAGTTATAGATTAATATATTAATTTCCTATATTGTATATATTTAAGCATTTCATGTTTCATTTCATGTATAAAAGAGAGATTCATATAATTGATAAGAAATAAATATGATAATTACAGTAAGTAAGGAAGATTGGATGTTAACACTATAACTAATGCGGGATGACTATTTAAACATAATATCGTACATAGGAGGGTGAATAAAAGGGCTTTCGTTTAAAGATGATTTGTAATATTATACTGGTTATAGCCTAAAATTATTGACGGATTATGCCGATGGGCATAGAGTGATGAATCTTAATGATTTATTAAAAGCCACATGTAATAATAAAGATGAAAATAATAATAATAAAGAGGATATGATGATGTAAAGAATATGAATGAAAGAATGAAAATACTATATTAAAGTTGGATCTCCTGCCTTATTGAATCATGTACTAAAATATATACTGATGGATATGTACATTGATAGTATTAATAGCATTGATAGATTGATAAATAAAGTAATGTATGTACATTACATGTACTAATTTCATATAATAGATAATTAATAATGAAAGTGCACTGATGACACTTAAAAGTTCGTTAGGGATGTTAAACCCTTATGAACTAATCCCAAGGCTAACCAAGAAGTGGGGTGAATTGTTATTTTAAAAAATCTTTCGATCAAAACATTATCTTAAAACAAAAACTAAGATTCACCACATAAATCAAAGTGCAAAAAATAAATGCGAAAGCAGTAATAAAGAACATGGAGATTTATACTTGTTTGGTCAACATGACCTACGTCCACTCCCCGGAGGCGCCCTCCAAATATTGCACTAAACTCAGTGTCTCTCCTTTTGCCCCCATAGGAAAGCGGAGAAGCCTATACAAACCTCCTTTCTACCAACCCAGGTGAGACAGAGAACCCAATTCATTTTGCTTCCTCTAGAAGCAGGCAGAGAACTCAACACCTTTTGCTTCCTCCTGAAGTAGGCAGAGAACCCAACTCAATTTGCTTCCTCCTGAAGCAGGCAGAGAACCCAACTCCTTTTGCTTCCTCCTAAAGCAGGCAAAGAACCTTGATCAGATGCTGAAGTTTACCTCTCTAGAACCCCCAAGGAACTTAAGACGACGACTGAAGAAGACGACGATGGATCCTTTCTTGGAGCAACCTTTGTGAACGCCCTCACAAACTCCCCCTCACAAGATCCTCTCTCTCTCTCTCTCACCCCCTTGCTCTCACTCTCCTCTTGGCTCTCTCAGGTCAAAGCAGCAGCAAAAGATGAGCTCTTGGGTAGAAAAAGAGCTCTTAAATAGAGAAGTTTTGGAATAACTCTTATTTTATATAAATCAACTTTATCATCCAGGATGATATGAATATCGTCCTGGATGATCAACATAAATTTTGCTCAATCAATCTGGTCAGTTTGGGACAATTAAAATATTTTTAGTCATATCATCCAGGCTGATATAATATCGTCTTAGACAATTAGTACAATTGCTCTGAAAGGATGTCTGGATGATGAAAAAATAGCTTGATCATCCTGGTCGATCTCATGATTGTCTTGGCCGATTAGTTCAAATACGAGAAAATTCATTCAGAATATCGCCCTGAATATAAGCTGGCCGATGTCAATCGTCCAAGAGATCGTCCCGGATGATTCTGCGATCATCCCAAATGATGTGATCGAGCAATCAAACCTTAATTGCTTTTCTTAAATATCAGATTAATTTTTGCATAATTATGCTGCATCGTCTAAGCATATGTCTTGGACGATGTCCAAAAATAAAGAATACCTATATAGATATGGCGGTTAATTCTTTCTGATTTGAGCCTATCATTCCGGTCGATATGCATATTGTCCAGGATGATGTGCTTAATGACGGTTGCCTTAACTAGGATGCCCTAATTAGGGTTTCAATTTTTTGCTGATCGTTTAGAACGATTTTAGGATCGTCCCGGACGATGTGATCAAAATAGAGAACTTTAATTAACAGATGAAAAATTTTCTATCATGTGTGTGTGCAAGGTTACTTAGCATTAGGAACCACTCAGTTTATAATAGACTCAAGAAAGAAAAAATTACAAACTGACTCAGATCTAATCAACCCAATCTTGAGCTGGCTTGAGTTGCACTCGATCTTGTGAACCTAAAAAGTTAGTAGGCAAGGTAGTCATAAAAAAATTATGAATGTTTGCTATCATCAAAATTCTAATCCATGAAATCAGATTTACAATAATCTCCCCTTTTTTATGATAGCAAATTAAAAAATAATCTAAGTAGTTTAGAAATAGCGAGAAGAAACAAATATAGTTTTAACTATCTAATAACATAATAAAACTACAAAGTAACCAGTATAACTAACTACTCCCCCTTTTGACATCACAAAAAGGTGGAGGAAAGTAAAATAGAAACAAAGGCAGAGACTAAAAATAGAAACAAAAATGAAAAAGACAAGACCAGAAGCAAAAGAAAGTTTTTTTTTTAAATCAAAGCTTGAATATGATAAGTTTTTCATGTGATTGAATTAAAAATTTATAAGAATCAATGAGTAAACATCATCGAAATCCAAGAAAATGGTAGAACAACTGATCCTGTTAGCCTTAACTTGGACTTCTCCCAGGGGAAACCGTCTTTTGAAAATAAGGATATAAATCATAAAAATCAATTGAATAAGAAAAAGAAATCCGTTTAAAACATGGTTTCAGAAAAATATTTTATATAATAATATATCAAAGTAATTAGTTATAATCATGAAATCTGAAATCAAGCCTTTGAAAAATATCAAGTGACACATGAATTCTTCTAAGATTTAAAAATATTGAAAGAGAAAAAGCTTGCTTTTGGTGGGCTCATTTTATGCCTCTTATTAATTTGATTAATGCTCTTTGTGTATCTTTTAATTTTTGATACACTTTGTGTATATATTTTTTTCAATTTAGCATCATTGCGCATCTTTTGATTTTGGCATCATTAGCCACTTTTTTTTTGCAAGCTAGATCCCTTTTTCAAAATTCTTAAAAATTCTCAGCTGTGATTATATCTTCTAGAGATTAGAAAAGAATAACTCACTCTCTAATATAAGAAAGAATGAATCACAAAATAGAATAAAAAATCATATGATAAAGAATATCTCCAATCATACTCATCTCAAAAATTGGCTCGGCTTTATCTATTTCATACTTCTTTAATATGTCTTTTATGTACTTTAATTGATTTAGAAAAGTTTCATCATCTAATTATCTTATGCTAAATCCCAAAAAGTATGACAACTCTCTCATCATACTCATCTCAAACTCCTTACTCATTATTTTGGAAAAATCATCACATAGCCTTTTATTAGAAAATTCAAATAGTATATCATCGTCATATATCTGAATAATAAGTAAATCATCTCATACTTTTCTCATAAAAAGGGTGGTGTCTACACTCCCCTTAACAAACTCACTCTATAGTAAGAATATTTTAAGCCTCTCATACCAAGCTCTGGGTGCCTACTTTAATCCATATAAAGTCTTTTTTTAATTTGAAAACATGATTTGGAAATTGGAAACTCTCAAAACCTGTGGGTTGCTCTACAAACACATCCTCTTTTATTACCCCATTTAAAAACACACTCTTAACGTCCATTTGGAAAAGCTTAAATCCCTTATAACAGGTAAAGGCTAGTAGCACTCTAATGGCTTCTAATCTAGCTATAGGGATAAAGGTCCCCACAAAATCAATCCCTTCTATTTGGTTGTACCCCTTAGCTTCTAATCTTACCTTATTCCTAACCACCACACCTAAATCATTTTTTTTATTCTTAAAGACCCATTTGATTCCAACTACACTTTGTTCCTTTGGCCTTTCTACAAGCTCCCAAACATCATTCCTAACAAATTGGTTTAACTCATCTTGTATGGCTAAGATCCAAAACTCATTAGAAAGGGCTTGATTGATGTTGGTGGGTTCAGTCATTAAGATAAAGGCAGAGTGGTTCACTTCCTTCCTAAGTACATGCCTAGCCCTAACACTTTCAGAAGAATCTCCTAAGATCAGTTCTTTAGGATGACTCAAAGAATATCTCCAATCTCTAGGCAATATGTAAGTAGGTTCAACCCTTTCCTCTGGATCTATATTTTATACTTCTTGGGTAATCTCACCTACTTCTTCAGTGTTTTTGGACTCTACCTTCTTCTCCAAATTTTCAACTTCAGTGGTATTCTCTCCAACTTCATCTTCCTCCTCAACTCTAGACTTCTTAGGATTAGATTCATCAAACACCACATGAGTTATCTCCTCCACCACTAATATCCTCTTATTAAACACCCTAAAGAATTTCCCCACACTTGAATATCCTAAGAACACTCCATCAGATTTTAGGTCAAATTTTCCTAAGTGTAACTTCCCATTATTATGAATGAAAATCTTACAACCAAAGATATGGAGATAGGAAAGATTGAGTTTCCTACCCTTAAGGATCTCATAGGGTATCTTTGTGCATTTTTTTATTATTTATACACTTTGTGTATATATTTTTTTCAATTTAGCATCATTGCGAATCTTTTGATTTTGGCATCATTGGCCACTTTTTTTTGCAAGCTAGATCCCTTTTTTAAAATTCTTAAAAATTCTCAGCTGTGATTATATATTCTAGAGATTATAAAAGAATAACTCACTCTCTAATATAAGAAAGAATGAATCACAAAATATAATAAAAAATCATATGATAAATTCAATGAAAATATTACAAAAATTTGAAGGTAAAACAAAGACTTTGAATAGTATATATAAAAGATAAATTACTGTAGTAAGATTGAAAATATCTCAATTTCAAAATCTAGTTATTAATGTGAGATAGATTTTTATTTAGAAAAAAAATTTCATCACTAAAAGAAGTTAGAGAGAAGGAAACAATCAACGGTATTTTCTCCCTTTAACTAATTTAGAGATGTTAATCTTTATCTTACATATTTCCAAAAAAAAAAATAAGGCATAAGATATCAATTCAGCAATGAAAAAAATCATAAAAATAAAGTAACAAATAAAAAATAAACATTGAGAAACTATAGAAATAGAATAACAAAAAAAAAGATAAAAAATTAGTAAGAATTAAGTTCATGCATTTATGTCAATAACACCCAATCTGATCCTTAAATTGTTGAAAGTGTCGAAGGCTAGTGGTTTAGACAAGATGTCAGCCAGTTGATTCTCAGTTGCCACATGATGTAACTCAATGTCTCCTTTGGTCACATGATCTTTAATAAAGTGATGCCTTATGTCAATGTGCTTGGTCCTTGAATGTTGGATATGATTCTTAGAAATGTAGATGGCACTAGTGTTGTCACAAAGGATTGAAATTGTGCCTACAGGTAATCCTAAATTTAGAACTTGTTTCTTCAATCAAAGGACTTAGGTCACACAACTTTTTAAGGCAATGTACTCAGCTTCAACAGTGGAAAGTGCAATAGAGTTTTGCTTCCTACTAGACCAGGAGACTAAATATTGTCATATGAATTGGCAAGTCCCAGAAGTGCTCTTTTTATACACCTTACAATCTACAAAATCAGAATCAAAATATCCAATAATCTCAAAAGAAGTGCTATGCCTAGGATAATAGATTTCTAAGTTTTGAGTTCCTAAGAGGTATCTAAAAATTTTTCATTTGGGTGGTTATCCAACAGAACATTGGAGGTCGTGGGAGTATTAATTGGCTCGGCTTTATCTATTTCATACTTCTTTAATATGTCATTTATGTATTTTAATTGATTTAGAAAAGTTTCGTCATCTAATTATCTTATGCAAAATCCCAAAAAGTATGATAGCTCTCCCATCATACTCATCTCAAACTCCTTACTCATTATTTTAGAAAAACATCACATAGCCTTTTATTAGAAAATTCAAACAGTATATCATCGTCATATATCTGAATAATAAGTAAATCATCTCATACTTTTCTCAGAAAAAGGGTGGTGTCTACACTCCCCTTAACAAACTCCCTCTACAGTAAGAATGTTTTAAGCCTCCCATACCAAGCTCTTGGTGCCTACTTTAATCCATATAAAGCCTTTTTTAATTTGAAAATATGATTTAGAAATTGGAAACTCTCAAAACCTGGGGGTTGCTCTACAAACACGTCCTCTTTTATTACCCTATTTAAAAACACACTCTTAACGTCCATTTGGAAAAGCATAAATCCCTTATAACAGATAAAGGCTAGTAGCACTCTAATAGCTTCTAATCTAGCTATAGGGATAAAGGTCCCCTCAAAATCAATCCCTTCTATTTGGTTGTACCCCTTAGCTACTAATCTTACCTTATTCCTAACCTCCACACCCGAATCATTTTTTTTATTCTTAAAGACCCATTTGGTTCCAACTACACTTTGTCCCTTTGGCCTTTCTACAAGCTCCCAAACATCATTCCTAACAAATTGGTTAAACTCCTCTTACATGGCTACGATCCAAAACTCATTAGAAAGGGCTTGATTGATGTTGGTGGGTTCAGTCATTAAGATAAAGGCAGAGTGATTCACTTCCTTCCTAAGTACATGCCTAGTCCTAACACTTTCAGAAGAATCTCCTAAGATCAGTTCTTTAGGATGACTCAAAGAATATCTCCAATCTCTAGGCAATGTGTAAGTAAGTTCAACCCTTTCTTCTGGATCTATATTTTATACTCTTTGGGTAATCTCACCTACTTCTTCAGTGTTTTTGGGCTCTACCCTCTTCTCCAAATTTTCAACTTCAGTGGTATTCTCTCCAACTTCATCTTCCTCCTCAACTCTAGACTTCTTAGGATTAGATTCATCAAACACCACATGAGTTATCTCCTCCACCACTAATATCCTCTTATTAAACACCCTAAAGAATTTCCCCACACTTGAATATCCTAAGAACACTCCATCAGATTTTAGGTCAAATTTTCCTAAGTGTAACTTCCCATTATTATGAATGAAAATCTTACAACCAAAGATATGGAGATAGGAAAGATTGAGTTTCCTACCCTTAAGGATCTCATAGGGTATCTTATCAAGTTTGTCTTTAATATACAGCCTATTCAACACATAACAAGCTGTGTATACCGCTTCAGCTCAAAAGTATTTTGGAAGTGAATATTCAGCAAGCATGGCTCTAACGGCTTCAATTAAGATTCAATTCTTCCTTTCAGCTACCCCGTTGAGGGGTCCTAGGAGTTAAGAAGTTATGACTAATCCCCTTATCCTTATAGAAGTCTGCAAATCTCTCATTTTCAAACTCTCCCCCATGGTCACTATGGATGGTCAAAATCTCAGAATATAACTTTTTCTGAATCCAAGTGAAGAAGGATTTAAACTCATCAAAAGGCTCATTCTTATGTGATAAAAATCTAATCCAAGTAAACCTCGAGTAGTCATCGAAAATCAAAAAACCATAGAATTTTCCTCTTAAGCTGGCAGTGCTAATGGGTCCAAACAAATCCATGTGAACGATTTCTAAAGGTCTAGAGGTGCTAATGTCCTTAATGGAGTAAAAAGAGGAATGAACTTATTTTCCTAGTTGGCAGGAATCATAAATATGATCTTTTGGGAATTTAAGTTTGGGGACACCTCTAATTAGGTCTTTCTGGGTCACTCTCCTAAGGGTTTTTATACTGGCATGACATAATCTCCAGTGCCACAACCATGAATCATCAGCAATAGTTTTTAAGTAAAATAAAGCAGCACTTTCAATATTATTTAAATCAAGAATGTAAACATTATTGATCAACATTTCCTGCAAAATAGTATTGTTATTTAAGCTTATAATGTAAGTATTAGCCAAAAATTTTATGATGAAGCCCTTATCACAAAGCTGACTGATGCTGAGCAAGTTGTATTTTAGTTGATCTACAAGCAAAATATTTTCAATCAAAAGGTTCTTGGAGTTTTCAATTATACCAGCGCCCACTACCTTCCTGGTGGTATTGTCTCCAAGAGTAACCTTGCATCCTATCCTGGTTTCCAGCAGAATGAATTGATTGGCTTCTCAAGTCACGTGTCGTGAGCATCCGCTGTCTAGGTACCACATGCTCTCATGAGGCCTTTTGTGAGACCAAGCATGCAAAATCATCAAACATAAGATTTAGGATTCTAAATAGGTTTGAGTCCCTTCTTATGAAGAGAAGAATATAATGCATGTGTGTTATAATGTAAATCATGCAATTTGGGTATCCACACCCAATGTGTACTACAGTGAATAGTATAAGTGTGTGCAATGTGTCCTAACATGCCACATGAAAAACATCTAACACTAGGAAAATGATGTATTAATCTACTTAGGTGGTGAGGCTTCCTTTTATGTATTTCATGTAATGATGATTTGTCATTTTTAAAAACTAAGAATTGCTAAATTCTTAAACTCCTTTTCTAACTCAGTATGGGATGACTTCAAGGAATCATATGCATCAGATAATTCAGTATGATCTTTATTTAATGCATCAAACTCATCAAGTAATGATATGTGATTACTATCAATTATATAATGATCTTTAAGAAGAATTTCATGCTCTTTTTGTAAATTTTAAAACTCCAATTTCAAGCTAGCATGTTTTTTCTTAAGTTTCTTATATGTTGCATGAATTCTCTCACAAATTTCAACTAATTGATCATATGTTGGTTCACATACCTCTTCTTGATCAGATTGTTCAAGTTGATTATCGGCCATTAAACACAAGTTTGTGGTTTCCTTCTCTACTTTAGTCTCAAAGGAGTTAGAGGTAGAATCAGCCCAAAATGTCTTTTGGAATCGCTTCTTGTCTTTCCTGTATTTGGGTTTCTTCTCACCCTTCTCCTTACTTAGGTACTCCTTAAGTATAGGACAATCAGCTTTAACATGTCCAAGCTTCTAGCATTCAAAACAAACAATATCAGAAGAACTTTTATAATTTTTGCTATCCTTACCTCTTTTTCACTTCTGATGGTCTTTATGCTTCTTCTTTAGAAAGCTTTTGAATTGCCTAGTGATGAAGGTAACATCATCATTTTTAGATCCGAACGAATCAGTGTCCGTATTGTTGGCTTTTAGTGCCATAGTTTTCTCCTTCTTTTTCTCACCTGCATTAAGATTTCTTTGATTCACCCCCTGCTTGTAAGCAATGAGTGATCCAAGTAAATTATCAATCGAATAAGTATTCAAATCTTTAGATTCAGTAATTGCAGTGATCTTATCATCAAAAGAAGAAGGCAAACATCTCAAAATTTTATTAACCCTTTCATAATTAGTTAGCTCTCTTCCTAAAGCATGTAATGATATGACAATTTGAGTAAATCTTGTATACATGTCAGAAATTAATTTAGAAGGTTTCATACGAAAAAGTTTGTAGTCATGCAATAGAATATTCAATCGAGATTATTTAACTTCATTGGTTTCTTCATAAGTTACATATAATCTATCCCAAATTTTTTTACCAGTTGCACAAGTTGAAACACGCATATAATCTTCAGATTTCAAAGCATAGAAAAAACAGTTCAAGCATTTTGCATTAAGTTGTGCTAAATCTCTTTCATAAAAAATCCATTCAATGAAAGAAATTTCAATTTTAATGTCATTAAGTTCACGAGAAGGTTGTGTATAACCTTCCTTAACATGCATTCACATACGATAATCAAGTGATTGTCAAAACCTAGACATGCAAGTTTTCCAAAAATCAGAAGGAATATTATCAAACAAAGGTGGACATGTAATAGAATATCATTCTGTTGTATTATGATTACCAAAGTTAGCCATGAATCAAAATTCAAAAAGTTTTCAAACTTAATTTTATGAATCTCACTCTGATACCACTTGAAAGTGCACTAATGACACTTGAAAGTTTGTTAGGGATGTTAAGCCCTTATGAACTAGTCCCAAGGCTAATCAAGAGGGGGGATGAATAAGTGTTTTAAAAAATCTTTCGATCAAAACACAATCTTAAAACAAAAAACTAAGATTCACCATAAAAATCGAAGTTCAGAAAATAAATGCGGAAGCAGTAATAAAGAACATAGAGATTTATAATGGTTCAGTCAACATGACCTACGTCTACTCCCTAGAGGCTCCCTCTGAGTATTGCTAAACTCAGTGTATGTTCTTTTGCCTCCACAGCAAGGTCGAGAAGCCTATACAAACCTCCTTTCCACCAACCCAGGTGAGGCAGAGAATCTATCTCGTTTTGCTTCCTCTAAAAGCAGGCAGAGAACCCAACTCCTTTTGCTTCCTCTTGAAGCAGGCAGAGAACCCAACTCATTTTTCTTCCTCATAAAGTAGGCAGAGAATCTAACTCCTTTTACTTCCTCCTAAAGTAAGCAAAGAACCCAACTCTTTTTGCTTCCTCTTAAAGCAGGTAAAGAACCTTGATCAGATGATGAAGTTTACCTCTCTAGAACCCCCAAGGAACTAAGGACGACGACTGGAGAAGACAACGATGAATCCTTGCTTGGAGCAACCTTTGTGAACTCCCTCACAAACTCCCCCTCACAAGATCCTCTCTCTCTCTCCCTTCCTCTCCCACTCCTCTTGGCTCTCTCAGGTCAAAGCAACAGCAAAAGATGAGCTTTTGGGTATAATAAGAGCTCTTAAATAGAGGAGTTTCATAATAGCTCTTATTTTATGCAAACTAACTTTATCGTCCTGACCGATCAACATAAATTTAACTCAATCAGCCCGATCAATTTTGGATGATTAGAATATTTGTAGTCATATCATCCAGGCCGATATAATATTGTCCTAGATGATTAGTATAAATCCTTGATTATCTTCCAGACAATCACTCTAAAAGGATTTCTGGACGATGAAAAAATAGCTTGATCATCTAAGCTGATCTCATGATCATCTTGGCCGATTAGTTCAAATCCGAGGAAATTCATCCTGAATATTGCCCTGAATAGAACCTGGCCAATGTCAATCATCTACGAGATCATCCCAGACAATTATGCGATCGTCCTGGATGACCTTGCGATCGTCCCAGACGATGTGATAGAGCAATCAAACCTTAATTACTTTACTTAATTATCATATTAATTTAGGCATAATTATGTTGCATCGTCTAGGCCGATGTCTTAGACGACATCCAAAAATAAAGAAAACCTAAATAGATATGGCGACTGATTATTTCTTATTTGAGCCTATCATCCCGACCGATATGCATATCGTCTAGGACAATGTACTTAATGATGACTGCCTTAACAAGGATACCCTAATTAGGGTTTTTGTTTTTAGCTGATCATCCAGGACAATTTTAGGATCGTTCCGGATGATGTGATCAAAACAGAGAACTCTAATCAATAGATAGAAAATTTCTCCCATGTGTGTATGTGTGCAAGGTTACTTAGCATCAGAAACCACTCTATTTACAATAAACTCAATAAATAAAAAATTACAAATTGACTCAGACCTAATATACCCAATCTTGAGCTGGCTTGAGTCTCACTTGATCTTGTGGACCTGAAAAGTTAGTAGGCAAGACAGTCGTAGAAAATCATGAATGTTTGATATCATCAAAATTCTAATCCATGAAATCAGATTTGCAACAAATAAGATGATAAAGACTGATGACAGTGATATCTGATTTAATGATTATCAATTTATTTAAGTTTTTGCACCTTCTATTGATTAGTAGATTTAAGTATGTTGATTCTTATGTTTCATTATTGATCTTATTGAATTGTACTAGTGATGATTAAACATCAATGATATTCAACACTATTGATTATATTAGTTGATATAAGCATGCATATTGATTTCTTAGATCTTTTATTGAAAGCTTTAGTGAGTTTTGAGTTAATGTTAGGCTTTATAAGCTTATTGTATGATTTTATTGATTTCAGGTTAGGGAAGGTGTCATGATCATATGGAGTGACACTGATTGAGATCTTCAAGCTCTTCTTTTGATTTCGTTATATATTCTCTTTTATTCTTTTATAGTTGTAGGCTATTGATATGCTTATTGATTGTTAATGATCTCCTAGCTATTGTGAATATGATTTTAGTGAATGAATTTTGTAAAACATTTCAATACGTATGATGTTTAATTGCTTTCACTGGATATTAAGTTATATTAATGATTTATAGAAACTCTAGTTCATGGATAAAAAGATAAAATAGATAATTCTTCAAAATTTTATTCAATGGCATGATATCCCTGACTTGAAATAAAAAGCAAAGTAGGTATGAGCCAACATAACTCAGCGGGTGTTACAGTGGGTAACACCCGCTAATTTGAATTTTCAAACATTTAATTTATTAAGTACTTAAATGAATATAAAAGTAATTTATAAGAGATTTATTATATTAAATGCAATAGTAATTAGAAATAACTAAAATAGAGCAAACTATAACTAAAATAAAGCAAGCTTGCACTAAAAGTAAATAAATAAATACTACATATATTAGAAATAGAAACTAATACATATCTCTTAGGCCCTTATACCTCTTATTAAAAATAGGCCCTTATGACTCTTAGTGCTAGCATATCAAAACATATGCCTTATTACTTCAAATGCTTAACAAATGTTAGATATTAAAAAATTTAAATCCTTATGATTCCATATGGATATAACATCAGAATAGAACTTCCACCTCATATTAAATATCCTCAGAGTCGTACATTCAAGCAGATAAACATATAATTTATTGTATTATAATAAAATAAATATAAATTAATTGATTTGAAAATTTCATAGAATGACTGAATAGTAGGTAACAAAATTATCTACTAAGCAGAAATTTGCATAATTTCAGAATGCAACAATTATATCAGAGTTTGTTCAAAACATTATTTTGAAGCTTTTATCGTACTTTAGTCTTATTTTTTGGAACCAAAAACATTTTTTAATTTGCAAAAAATCCCACATTTTCTGTTACCTCATGAAAAATTTCTAGAAATTAAATAAATATGTAAAAATATTGTATCTATAACATACATAATGTTACATAGTGAAAGTTTTATGGGTACAAAGTTATTCTCACTTTTGCACTATGAAATTATAATTTAATAAAGAAAAATCTCAAAATTTTCTACATTTTTGAGAACTAAGGTGAAATGTAACCTACTTTGATACGAGTAATTTTCTAAACTAGGTCTAACAAAAATAATCTGTGTTAGCCGAAATTCAGCTTTATCACTTAAAAATCTCTCTCTTTTCTCGCAGAGAACCCAACTCCTTTTGCTTCCTCTTGAAGCAGGCAGAGAACCCAACTCATTTTTCTTCCTCATAAAGTAGGCAGAGAATCTAACTCCTTTTACTTCCTCCTAAAGTAAGCAAAGAACCCAACTCTTTTTGCTTCCTCTTAAAGCAGGTAAAGAACCTTGATCAGATGATGAAGTTTACCTCTCTAGAACCCCCAAGGAACTAAGGACGACGACTGGAGAAGACAACGATGAATCCTTGCTTGGAGAAACCTTTGTGAACTCCCTCACAAACTCCCCCTCACAAGATCCTCTCTCTCTCTCCCTTCCTCTCCCACTCCTCTTGGCTCTCTCAGGTCAAAGCAATATCAAAAGATGAGCTTTTGGGTATAATAAGAGCTCTTAAATAGTGGAGTTTCAGAATAGCTCTTATTTTATGCAAACTGACTTTATCGTCCTGACCGATCAACGTAAATTTAACTCAATCAGCCTGATCGATTTGGGATGATTAGAATATTTGTAGTCATATCGTCCAGGCCGATATAATATTGTCCTATATGATTAGTATAAATCCTTGATTATCTTCCAGACAATCACTCTAAAAGGATGTATGGACGATGAAAAAATAGCTTGATCATCTAGGCTGATCTCATGATCATCTTGGCCGATTAGTTCAAATCCGAGGAAATTCATCCTGAACATTTCCCTGAATAGAAGCTGGCCGATGTCAATCATCTACGAGATCATCCCAGACAATCATGCGATCATCCTTGATGATCTTGCGATCGTCCCAGACGATGTGATCGAGCAATCAAACCTTAAATTACTTTACTTAATTATCATATTAATTTAGGCATAATTATGTTGCATCGTCTAGGCCGATGTCTTAGACGACATCCAAAAATAAAGAAAACCTAATTAGATATGACGACTGATTCTTTCTTATTTGAGCCTATCATCTGGACCGATATACATATCATCTAGGACAATGTACATAATAATGACTGCCTTAACAAGGATACCCTAATTAGGGTTTTTATTTTTAGCTGATCATCCAGGACAATTTTAGGATCGCCCTGGACGATGATGTGATCAAAACAGAGAACTCTAATCAATAGATAGAAAATTTCTCCCATGTGTGTGTGTGCAAGGTTACTTAGCATCAGAAACCACTCTATTTATAATAAATGCAATAAAAAAAAATTACAAACTGACTCAGACCTAATATACCCAATCTTGAGCTGGCTTAAGTCGCACTTGATCTTGTGGACCTGAAAATTTAGTAGGCAAGGCAGTTGTAGAAAATCATGAATGTTTGCTATCATCAAAATTCTAATCCATGAAATCAGATTTGCAACAAATAAGATGATAAAGACTGATGACAGAGATATGTGATTTAATGATTATCAATTTATTTAAGTTTTTGCACCTTATATTGATTAGTAGATTTAAGTATGTTGATTTTTATGTTTCATTATTGATCTTATTGAATTGTACTAGTGATGATTAAACATCAATGATATTCAATACTATTGATTATATTAGTTGATATAAGCATGCATATTAATTTCTTAGATCTTTTATTGAAAGCTTTAGTGAGTTTTGAGTTAATGTTAGGCTTTATAAGCTTATTATATCCCTGACTTGAAATAAAAAGCAAAGTAGGTATGAGCCAACATAACTCAGTGGGTAACACCCGCTAATTTGAATTTTTAAACATTTAATTTATTAAGTACTTAAATGAATATAAAAGCGCTTTATAAGAGATTTATTATATTAAATGCAATAGTAATTAGAAATAACTAAAATCGAGCAAACTATAACTAAAATAAAGCAAGCTTGCACTAAAAGTAAATAAATAAATACTACATATATTAGAAATAGAAACTAATACATATCTCTTAGGCCCTTATACCTCTTATTAAAAATCGGCCCTTATGACTCTTAGTGCTAGCATATCAAAACATATGCCTTATTACTTCAAATGCTTAACACATATTAGATATTA
This sequence comes from Dendrobium catenatum, assembly GCF_001605985.2. NCBI lineage: Eukaryota > Viridiplantae > Streptophyta > Magnoliopsida > Asparagales > Orchidaceae > Dendrobium > Dendrobium catenatum. Next base: position 343,689 of record NW_021319417.1, read on the forward strand.
AAAAATTTAAATACTTATGATTCCATATGGATATAACATTAAAATAGAACTCCCACCCCATATTAAATCTCCTCAGAGTCGTACATTCAAGCAGATAAACATATAATTTATTGTATTATACTTAAATAAATATAAATTAATTGATTTGAAAATTTCATAGAATGACTGAATAGTAGGTAACAAAATTATCTACTAAGCAGAAATTTGCATAATTTCAGAATGCAACAATTTTATCAGAGTTTGTTCAAAACATTATTTTGAAGCTTTTATCATACTTTAGTCTTATTTTTTGGAACCAAAAATATTTTTTAATTTGTCAAAAATCCCTCATTTTCTATTACTTCATGAAAAATTTCTAGAAATTAAATAAATATGTAAAAATATTGTATCTATAACATACAGAATGTTACATAGTGAAAGTTTTATGGGTACAAAGTTATTCTCACTTTTGCTCTATAAAATTATAATTTAATAGAGAAAAATCTCAAAATTTTCTACATTTTTGAAAACTAAGGTGAAATGTAACCTACTTTGATACGAGTAATTTCCTAAACTAGGTCTAACAAAAATAGTCTGTGTTAGCCGAAATTCAGCTTTATCACTCAAAAATCTTTCTCTTTTCTCTCTCTAAATGGATTTTAGGATTTTACAAAATGGTTATATATATTTTTATAAGACTTAGCACTATGATTCTTGACCTTGCATCAACATATTGCTCTTCACTAGAAAGATCAGTTCCCGACCTTAACGTCATATAATTAGTTCATTTTCTAGAAATCGACTAGATAGATTAACACCTTAGTATTGCTAACCTAGCCCATAGCTCTCCTAGCTCAGCGCCGCAATGCTCCCAGTGAGAAATTATAGATTTTCATGCACATACATATAAATTCTTGGACCCACTTTAAAATAATTTAAAAAACACTTAAGTACCCAGATCACTCACAAATACATATAAAAGACAAATATAAAAGCTACATATACCAAAGAGGGTCAAAATAGCCGCACCGTACACAAATTTAGTTGGTGTTATAATGTGTCCCTGAAAAAAAAACATCGTCCATAGTATTTCCAACCTCTGATTGATTGACTAGAGTAGGGTATAATTGTCTCATTTCATATTTTCTTTCCCAAGTAGCTTCTCTTTCAATCAGGTGATTCTATTACACCTTGACCATTAGGAATAATTTATTTTTCAATTTTCTGACATCATATCCCAAAACTCTTTATGATTCTTTCATGTAGGTCAGATTTGGATGCACCTCAACCTTTTCTATCACAACCCCACCCGACTAGTACATTCATATCGTGCTGAGCTATAACAGGCAAATCCCAAAATTTAATTTTAGAATTATTTCAAATTTTCTGTTATTATTCATTGAAATAAACTACAAACTATACATTTACTAAAACATTTATATACTGAAAAATAAACTCATCCACTAAGTTTTTTTTAATTTCATCAAAAAAATATATACACTATAGTATATGGCTATAGGTAAGAGCTATAGAACTATAAATTTAATTAGCCATGATTATATAAAAATTAAAATATCAAAATACCTATGATCTTAAATCTAATCCTAAACTGCTTGTCTACCATTTCCTTCCCCTTCCTAGATCCAAAAAAATCATAAGCAAAATTATAGTGAGCTACAATAACTCAATAGACAAGCCATGATGTACTGTTATGAATTTTTTCTACAAAAGTGAATTTTCTTTTAGCTTATCCTCTCAGTTTATGTCATCAAAAGTAGGTAAGACTTTTCAACCTTGTCATCCAACATAAAAGACTTAAATGACTTCAGATTCTCCAAATTCATTATAATAGATTTCTATATAGGCGAGCAGAGTCAATTAGTATGCATTGTCCCTAATCATCTTTAGAATCATGAACAATGAATATCAAAGTCTTCCAACGTTGTCCCTTCGATCTTTTCCTGTTAATTAGGAGTCACAAAAATCTCCTTTATCAAACTTCTTCTCTACTCAACGTTAATCACATCAATGCTAGCAGTATTATTATGAGTTATCGAGTTGTATCATTTCGTTAGAGTGAACTTTCTTGATTCCTACTAGAAAGTTGTACTATTTAAGCTCTCGCAAGACCATCTTGGCTCTCAAGGCTAGCTATTGATTTTATCAATAACTCTAAGACGAAAGGACTATGAGGCTTCAAATGGAATTGGGACTTATGGAATTGTGTCACGAACTTGAATGCAAACTAGACATAAGGGCTTTACTTCAACTGGTTGATTTTATCAAGAATCATGTCACGAACTTGAATGCAAACTAGAAATAAGGGCTTTACTTCAACTTGGTTCTCAAGCTAGCTATTGATTTTATGAAGTTGTACTCTTATCAGGCTCTCCTATCTGATAAGCTTTAAATGCAAGAAAGTTGTTTAGCAGAAACTTCTCCATGGCATGATATTTGCTAACCATCTCTCGCCATGCGAAGACATGGTGTTCTAATGCAAGTACTCACCACTTAAGTAGCCCAGCTATGGATTCAACCTTCACTAAACTATTATGAAGAATTTTGTTTTGAGTGGTTATCCTATTGATAGCTTGCTTAAGGCTTTGACAGTTAGCATCATAAGGTTTATCGATGCCAATTGCCAGGAAAATTCTAAAATGCAAACCGTGGGATACAAGAATGGCTTTGTACATATTGTAATTATGTGCATCTAATATTTTAGAAAATCCGTCCATCCTAGGAATTAATTTTATTTGGCAAACAAACTCTTTGCATGCAAATTTTGTTTCTAAACATATAAAAATACACACACTAGTAGATAATAACTCAAGACCTCATTTTCTTCACTTGTACATTGAGATTATGTATAGTGAAGTAGAGGTTTCAGATTATTTTATGAACTTTAGGATCTACAGTACTCATGCTATTATCTACACTTCATCTTAATGTAGGAAGTTATTTAGATGTGAAGCCATGTTGAATATATTATATGCAGTATATACATTCTTTTGAAACATCCACCCCACCTCACACATTCCTCAACTATCACTCACCGGCCACCAATCCGCCCTATAATTTATTCACCTTCCATCTCCCTCCTCCCCTCCCCTCCCTCCCCCCTCCCCCGTCATTCTAGACAGAAACAACCTTCTCCCATTGATAAATATC